>NW_007730872.1:174832-175813 GCF_000696425.1 Galeopterus variegatus | reverse complement strand
ATTTTTAAACTTTCATATTTCCCCCCATGCATTTTCTCTCTATATGTATACATAGTATGGGGTTTTTTTTTTTTTTGTGTGTGTGTGTTTATATAATTGATATCAGCTGTACACACTGTATAAATTTTTCTTAAACAACTTTACTTAACTCTTAGAGCTGTTTCCCTATCAGTACACATACATTTAGCTAATCCTTTTTTGACTGTGGCAGGGTATTCCATAGTATAATGTGTCATATTTTATTTGATCATATATTGTGTCCAAACTAATGCCCCTCTGAAAAAAATATTGGGGAATGACGTCCATTCTGTGCTGAAATGAAATTCATAAATAATATTAATTTACCTAAAATATGATTAAAATCAATATAACTGTAATGTAAGGATATAAAGAAAAGCAATTTATAATAAAATAATATGCATTTTTCTATGTAAATGGCTTGGCACACTGAAGCAGATAACATATTGAAGTAGACAGATACCAGCAGCTATGTGTAGACTCAAATGAGGGTGACAGACCCAAATGCAGACAAATTTAGGTGTGTTTTCCTGTTGATTTAAACACCGTGAGTGATGTTGCTATCAATTTTATAATTTTTCTGAGATGATGAACAATTCATATTACCAAACTAAACAAGTTCCCATGTGTCTCAATTTATTTGGTGGTTCCATTCTTTGAAAAGTCATTGTACATTAAAATTGTGCCCAAATTACTTTGTGCTTATATGTACCATAGTTAAATTCTTGGCTTAGATGTTCTTCACCTAAACAAATGTCTGGCTGAACATTCCATATTCTTGCTGGATGGAGAAAATTCTTCATCGTGTGGGATACATCTTGGCCCCAACCAATAAATGCCAATATTAACCCTCAAAATGGCCAGAAACACCCACATAAATTTGCTAAATACCTCTTAGGGGATGGCACTGCCCTTGTTAAGAAGCAATGATTTAATGATGACGTTTTCTTCCCCTTTATTATT
>NW_007730872.1:172803-174318 GCF_000696425.1 Galeopterus variegatus | reverse complement strand
CGAGTGAGCCACGGGCCGGCCTTTTCTTCCCCTTTAGATTTTTGCTATTATAAACAAAGCCGCAGGGAGCATCCTTCTAGATACCTTTTTGTGCATGTCAGAACAATTCTTCGGGGAAAGATAAATCCCTTGTCATTCTACTGAGGGGCCCTCACACTTAGGCTGGGGCATGGAGTGCGACTTCTCCAGAGGATGACTCTCTGTCTCACTTCTCTTTCTCCTTTCTAGGTGACTCTCAGACCTGGGTCAGAGCAGGTGCTGTTTCACTCAGAAAATCCAGAGCCATGGCCTTGCTTCCTTCTCTGGGATTCTGGCCTTTCCCTGGGGGAAGCAGCCCTTACCTACCCTTCTCCAAGGGGTGGCACACTCATGATTTCAAAGAGCTCACCCTACTCTTCCAAGGAGGCCCCCCCCCCTTCAGCAATTCCAGCTTATCTCCTGTAACTTAGGGCACGATTTCCATTGTGAGGTTTAATCTCTGGTAGGACATCCCTTTGGTGGAGATGTCACTACTTGGACAAAAATTAGGCTCACAATAGGAGCAAAATAAACAGAGGCTATTACTATTAGGCTGATTTTTTTTTTTTTTATTAGTGAGGTACCTTAATTATACATATTGAAAATGGTGAATAGCTTGTAGGCATTTCTTGGAGAGGTGGTGAAGTTGGACTTTGTCCCAGAGAGACTGACGAAAAGGAGAGATGTAAAAGTTCTCAGACAGTGACTGGGAAAGAGAGGAGTGAGAACCTTGGAATTTCAGGCTGGCAGAGAAGTTTGAGGAAATTTAGTCCAAGGTCTTTAAGGTTCATTCCATGAGTGGGGATACCTTTCAGAAACCACAGAAGAAGCAGGATGCTGTGGAATGTTCTGAAAGAAAGAAGCAGAATTTGAAAACATTAAAAAGACATTGTTGACAGATTTGAGATTTATTTGTCAGTAAGGGATAGAAAACACAATTTTTTTTTTTTTTTTTTTTTTAATGAGGAAAGGCTTTGGCTTAGGAATGTTATGGGAAAGTTGCCCTTCAGAAGAGGAAAACACCAGCCAGACACCTTATGGGGTTTGCATTTTGTTTCTTTTGCTTTGTATCCATTATCTTTTCTGTGCTGTACCTGTTTTACTTAATAACAAATATATAGGGCTTCATAATGTATATAGATATGTTTATATGTATATTGCTTCATCAAATAATCATGACCTTGCCAAGTGTTTATTATTACTACTGTACACATTGAGGTTAAAAAAGAGGGAGAGACAGTCTAAATTACACATTGAGAAAGTGACAGAAACAAAGCTCAGGTCCACGACTTCCGATTTAAATTACATGTGCTTTACAACAGACCAGCTCTAAATGAATTTAAACTTGTAGAATATTATGACGAGCATTTTATTTTTGTAACTTTCTTTGAAATGCATGATGTTTTCTTAGATTCTTTCTAATGTTTGCCTGCCTGGGCATATTTATCTGGGTGGTAAATAAGAAGTATTACAGGGAAGAGGAGAAACAGGGAGGTG
>NW_007730872.1:151013-172736 GCF_000696425.1 Galeopterus variegatus | reverse complement strand
GGCATATTTATCTGGGTGGTAAATAAGAAGTATTACAGGGAAGAGGAGAAACAGGGAGGTGGGAAAACACTTGTTAGTTACTCAAAACAGCAATCGTGGTTCAGAAATTTGAGCTATAATCATTAAAAAATGGCAAGGAGATAAAGCAGTTTCTTTTGGTTCCATCAGGCTGTGGAAAATACTGTGAAGCAACATGGTATCTTGATGTCCCATTTGGGGAAAAGGTAGAATTGTGGCAGTGTCACTATATTTTTTTCTCAGAAAAAAATGGAGGCATAGACGGTGTATCTAATAATAAAGAGCAAAATCTGGAGCATGTATGGCATTCTTAAATAAGATTAAATGAGAAAATGATGAATGCAAATGTGTTTAGCACAACAACAGCCCCATATCAGGTTTTCAATAAGCGTTAGTTCAATTTGAGCTTGTGTTTTTTTTCCTAGAACTACTTAATACCTTGTGGTTTATGAAAAATATTTTTTTCTACTCTTACTTTTGTTAGCATGATCTGATGGAGGAAAAAAAAACTCATCCGCCAACCTACCATCTTGGGAGCCCAGCACGCATTTTCTATTGGTTTCCAGTCACTTGCCCAGTGTTCCTGAAACCATTAGATTTACCCAGTTGGAAACTCTACCACTTTAGCCACGCTGAAATTCCTGCATTTTCTTTATTTCTGCACACGCCTGCAAATAAAATGATGGGGATTTTCTGTGGGGATTGCCTGGAGGAACTGGGAGATTGGGCATGATTTTTAACTCCTTCTCATCTCCATTGAGTTTAAGAGGAAATGTAAGAGTTTCCACCTCATTTTGTGAAGACAGTGGATGTCTCTCCATTCACCTCTTTATTTTCTCCCCCACTTCCCAGCACTGTCATACCATGAAGACTGCTATGTAGGTCGCTACATTTTGGCCTTGCCCTTAGAAGAAATGTTTCATAATCTGCTCCCAGCAACGCTCCCCTCACCCCCTGTGCCTTCAGGAAGGGGTATGTTGATGAGTGTTGGGTAGGGGTTGTTTGAGGACAGGAGGAGGGTGCAGGGGAAAATTTCAGGAGAAAAATCTTTGTTTGAAAAATGAAAATTTTGGATTATGACTTTTTTTTTTAGCAAGATGATTAAGCCATTTCAGAAACATGACTCATATTGACTTCTCTGCCCTTTCTTCTTCCAAGTGATTATGAAAAACACATACTTGGAAGATTTTAATAAAATTATGAGTAATATTAGATCATTATAATTCCTGTTTAAAGAAGACAGCCGTCCAATACTTAATTGCTGAAGGAGGCACCACCATTTACAAAAACCAAGGAAGCGTAATTTGGCTATTTTGCTTGTACCCTTCCCCTGGTTGCCTTTTCTCATTTTTTTCTAAGGTTTTATCAAAGTTATTTATGTATCTGGTTTAAAGAGCCAAGTATTTCTTTTTTTTCTTTTTAAAAGATGACTGGTAAGGGGATCTTAACCCTTGACTTGGTGTTGTCAGCACCACGCTCACCCAGTGAGCCAACCGGCCATCCCTATATGGGATCCGAACCCGGGGCCTTGGTGTTATCAGCACCGCACTCTCCCGAGTGAGCCACGGGCCGGCCCAAAGAGTCAAGTATTTCTATCAGATTTGTTCTGGAAAGCAGTGGTTCTTGCCACCATCTTCCTCCAATTCCCATTTCCCAAGGCAACTACTTTCATCTCTTTTAGCTGGGGTGTGTGTGTGTGTGTGTGTGCGTGTGTGCGTGTGTGCGCGCGTGTGTGTGTGTGCGTGTGTGTGTGTGTGCACCTTTGTCTCTGAATTATATGCTTGTGTTGCTACTTGTGGTTTTTCAGTCTTGGGCATACTTTCCACTGTGGAGTATAAAACCTCACTTCTTCCTCATCCTCCTCTTTCATCCTCCTTCTTTCTATCCTCCACTTTTCAATGTAGTTTAATTGTAATGATGGTTAAATGGATATTCAGTGTTTAAGACTTTATGACAATGTAAATGCTACTCATGGTGGAGCCACGTATTATACCACAATTACTTTTTCTCTCCTGCACAAATTTTTGTTTTCTGTCCACTTGCCTTGTTTGGTTTGCTTTTGGCTCTCAGACCCTTCACCATGGGTCTAAACCTTTGTCAACAATTCTGGATGCATCAGGTATTCAAAGGTTACATTTGCCTGAGAAAGTCCGTCCTGGAGCCTCCTGCTCTGCTCCAGTTTGGACTCATCCCTGTGCTATGCACCTTCGTCCGTCCTGAGATCTGTCTTTACCGTGGCCCTGGTGGCTGCTTTGCCTCTCCCTCACCTTGGATCTGTCCGTACCCCGTGTCTTCCTTTATCGTGGTGTACACTAGCTTTGGAATGTAATCTCCAGTAGCTCCCACAAAAAGAGGGCATAGGAAATAAACTTTTGGGGGGACTTTGCTGGTCTGGAAAAATCCTTATTTTTACCTTTGCACTTGAATATCCAGATAGAGAATTCTAGGTTGGAGATAATTTTCTTTCAGTGTATTGAAGGCATTGCTCCATTGCAATTGTTCCAAAATTACTTTCGAAAAGTCTAAAATTAATCCAGTTGCTAATATTTTGAATTTGGTATTCCCCCTTCCCTCTTTTTCCTTCTTAGAAGCTTGTAGAATCTTCTCTTTATGCTCAGTATTCTAAAATTGTACGATGATGGGCCAGATACAACCTTTTTAATGTAAACACTCATATCCTTTAGTTCTGGGAACTTTTCTTCAATTATTTTATTGATGGTTTTCTGCCCTCCACTCATTACTTCTCTTTTTTCTAGAACTCTTGTTACTTAGCTATTGGATATCCTGGACTGGCATTCTTTTTTGTTTTTCACCTACATATTTTTCCCTCTACTTTCTAAGATTTCATAAATTTATCTCTTCTACTGAGTTTTTAATTTAAGATATTATGTATTTAATTCCCAAGAGCTCATCTTTTAAAAACGTTGTGTGTTCCCTTTTTAATAGCATACTGTTATTTTATAGGGTATCATCATATTTTCTTAACTCTTGGAGAATATGGGTTTTTTGGGGGGGAATGTTTCTTCTCTTTGCATTGTTTTTTCCTCCAAGTAGCTATTTTGGTTTTTGTTTTGGTCTTAGCTCCGATTTTAGAGGTTATTCTCAGATGCCCAAGTTTCTTGTTATCTGCTTATGTTGAGTAAGGACTAAAAAGTCTGATTGGAAACTCTGAACTCGTGAATGGGACTTGTTGACCATGGGTTTCACTGTAGAGTGATCAGTTGGGCCAATTATTTGAGGAACCTCTGATATCAGTATCTTTAGATCTTCCTCTTGGACTGTTCAGATTTGTTTTTCCCCAAGTTTTGCTGTATATTTTTAATTTAATTTAATTTCATATTAAACATAGAAATGTATTATGATGAACTCTTGAAAACAAAAATGTTCTTAACTACCTGATTTAGAAAATTCAAAATTGTCATAAGAGAAGAGATGCAGAAAAGAAATAAGGAAAAAACTTAGATCATAATGAGAAATGAGTTTTGAGCTTGATTTCAATCTCCCATAACAAAGTCTGTCAAAGAAAATGAGTAATAGTTACATATTTTAACAAGTTACACTATATATAAAGATTATTATGCCATAAAAGAATTATGTAAAGTTAATATTTGATTATAATATTCATATCGGTGGTGCTTTGTAGACTGCTTAACAGTCTTTTTTGTTGCTGTTGTTGTTGATTCTTTAAAAAGATCAACAAAATTTGCAAACCATTATCTAGGCTGACCAAGAAAAAAAGAGAGAAGACAGAAATTACAGGGACATGGCAGAGCAGTTGCTTCTTCTATTATGCTAGAGTGGGCTTTGAGGAGAGAGATGTCCTCTTCTTTTTCCAGTCTCCACTAGTGACTCTCCTTGTGTCACTGCAGTCAGGTGTCTGGTGGGCCACCTGCATGGCGGCTGTGGCTACTGCTGTGGTGTTGAGCTACTTTTGCAGCAGCTGTGGCTGTGGTGGGCCACCCATGGGGAAGTGGTGTTTTTGGTGTTCTCCTTGCCTGTTTCCTGGTGAGAGATGCTGCCCTCGGCTCCACCTAAGGACCCTGGGCTTGCTCTGTGTCTTGCCTGCACCTGAGCGGAGGGGGCTGGCCCTTGGCTCCTGTCTTAGGAGCCCGGGCATGCTCTGTTTTTGAGTGTTCAGATTTTTGGAAGAGACTATACACTTCTCCTGCCTGGAGGGTGAAGGTCTGGGTGCCAGTGTCCTGAAAGCCAAGGGAGGGAAAAGCATGTGTTTACCTAATTTCCCTGGTTTCAGTCTAGCATCCTTGCCTCAACTGTGTTTGACATTCTTCCAGCTCAGAGATTCGATTTTTTCATTTCCATAGAATACACCACCAGTCTTTCCCTAGGGTGGGGGAGTAGTGGTTGCCCAGTTTTACAAAAGGGGAGAGATGATCTAGGAATCTGACCCCTAAACTGATTTTTAACCAATTTTTCTCCAGAGGTACCTGGTACTGCAAATTTTGAGTGAAATCAGGTTTGTTCTTGAGTTTTCCTTCTGTTGGCAAAAGATTCAGTTTTCTCGGGTCTGCTATGTCTGACCAGTCTTATATTGACATCCCAGCTTCCTAGATGTGTTTTGTTTTGTTTTTTTGCTCTCTCTGTTACAATGGATTGATGCCTTAAAAATAATTTTTAAAAAAATCCTTTACAGTTAATTCTGAAGAGTTTTTTTTTTTTTGCTTTGTAATCAGTATATTAAGGACACATTCATTCATTTCAAGAATTGCTTAAATTCTGATACCTAGATTTAAGCATGTGAACATATGATGAATTTTAAAACATACAAGTAGAGCTACTCATCATAATTTGCTATACTACCAATATTAAATTACAATTACTTTGAAGCATAACTCAAATGGTTTAGAGTAAGCCTGTAACATACCTAAGGAACACCTTCTTATACTATACATGCAAATTACTTCTCCATGTAAAGGTCTCTTCACTTTAATTTCTAAGTCACCCAGGTCTGGAAATCACTATACCTCAGGGGCTTATGGTCCAAAGGGGAAAAAAATGTAACCAGGACTGGTCAACGTTATATTATATATATACATATATATTAAAGAAAAAAAAAAGGCACAACAGAAGGGAATGCAATTCCAGAAGTACAAGCCCTCAAGATTATGATAAACCCCTTCTTTAGAAAGGTATCACTTCTATCACTGACACCACAGGCTAAATTATATATTATGCCATCTTCAAGGAGAGGCAATAAGAATAAATGCAGAGGCATCACAATGAATCCCACAATACAAATAACTATACAGACCAACAATTTTCTACAAATTTTTTTTTTGATTGCCAGTTAAATACAGAGTTTTAATTCTGAAGAGTTTTGGAGAGGGAATGAAAGCAGATGCATTGGTACAATCTGTCCTTATGCGTCTTGTTAACTTTTGATCTAGGACAGCAGTTTCAATGTTGTTTCTTGCAATGGAGTTCTGTCTCTGACTGAAATCTTATATAGAAGCTCAGTATTTAAAACAAATGTAAGCAGAACTGCTCTGTGCAAAGAGGGGATGAGGATCTGTTCTCTACTTTTCTCAATTCACCTCTTATCCTTTTCCTATTGTGAGAACATCCTGGAAATATGTTTGTAAGCCACTGATTTAGAAGTCACTGAACATAAGTAATTCTAAGAATAGGCATTAGATATTGAGTGAAGTTTATGGCATGATAAAAGGAGCACTGATTTATTCCTTCAGAGACTAATTTTACTGCTTCTAATTGTTCAAATGATACAAGACAAAGAACTTTTCTAAATATTTTTGAATTAGAATAAAATTGGACTCTGAAATGTACTTCAGGCTAACCTTATAATCATAAAAATAACATTGAAATGATATTATTTTATTAGAAAGTAAAGCATGTAAATTTACCTGAATGTTGAAGAATAGTTAACTGTGCTTACACATTTTGATAATTGAGAATGTAGGAAATTTGCAAATTTGCTTTCGGAAAGCTATGATTCTATTTCACATCGAATTGCTATTAGAGCCAATGTTTTGTCCTAGATTATTTACCTAAAAGTGAGAGGAGGTCTGTAGGGTCGGGAAAAAGGTAATGAGTTTATTCTTTACGAAAATCATTATTAAATTTGTTCATGGTTTAGTTTAATATTTATGCATAGACTAGCCATTAAAGCATTATTTCCTTCCTCCTCTGCCTTTCCCTGGCACAGGTTACCTATTAGTTAAGTGATAAAACCATGCAAGGATGTGGAAGTATTTATGTACTTAAGTTCACTCAAAGGTTCAGTGGGGAATGGGCACCAAGATTTACAAACCCCGTTGTAGTGGATTGAATTATGTGTCCCCAAAACTCACTGAAGCTTGGATTGTGTCCCCCAAGTTTTATGTATTAGAAACTTAGCCCCCACGGAGAGTGTTAAGAGGATGGGAAATCCTATTATGGTAATTGAAAGGTGGAGCCTTGATGAGGTGATTGGATTGTAGGACTGTGCAGTAGCAAATGAATTAAAAATGGTGGTCAGGGGTGTGGTTCTGAGGGCTTTAAAAGAAGAGCAGAGTCTCTCTCTCTTGATCTCTCTGCTCTCTCTGCTTCCACCACCTTGCAATGGGAGACCCCTGGGTCATCATCACCACCACCAGATGGACTTTGGACTTCTCAACCTGCCAAATTAAATGTTTTTTCACATGTCTCTGAGATGACCCAATGAATTCTTGAATGTAACAAGAAAAAAACAAAACAAAATGCAAACTAATGAACAGAGACCCTTTACTACTGTGGAGAGCCAAAATGAAGGAAGTGCAAGTAGATCTTTGCAGAATCTTCCACCTGGAATCCAGCCTCCTGCTGTTACTTGTTTGACACTAGAATCATTTCACCAGGGACTTAGGCATCATCCTAAAAAAAATATTTCCAATCATGCTACAGAAAAGAATTTATCAGTTTCATTTGCAGGCATGAGACACCTTTAGAAAACAGAAATGTGACCTGAACTCTGATGAGAAACACCTAGTATTTTGATTGCTGTTTCATATTTGAAGGATATTTGAAAACTAAAATCATTGTCCTGCTTGTGGCCTCTTTTGGAGGTAGACTACAAATGGGACATGGGACCTTTATAAGACATATCCAGTGAAGCACTGAGAGATGGACGGACAGGTGCCTGGGGGAAAGTTATTCTTTTAACCTTCATACAGAAGAGTATTGAAACAGGAGAAAACACTCACTTTGTAGAGCTGTCAACTGTAGAAAAGCAAAAGTCCTGGGGAAGACTTGTTCTGTCAAAGTGCATGCTTTGGTGACTGTGTGAGTAGCATGAAGGTTGCCTGTGAGCACACAATGTCTGTGTGGTTACCTGTGGCTGCAATAGGGCGTGTATGTCATGGCCCTGACTTGCTTCTTGATGACATCATGAAGCTGGGCTCTTGCCAAAGGATTTCGAGAAGAGCCAAAATGTTGTGAAACATGGAAAAGCCACTCATTACTGCTGTCTTCAAGAAGGCAGAGGACAACATGCAAAGAATTAAATCAAGACATTGAAGCTATGTTGCAAAACAGTTGATCAAGTTGGATTATGTGCTCTTTGATAATCTGAGAGTTCACTAAAAAGAAGCAGCTCTTCAAGCAAATGCTGTATTTGAGAATTAGCTGAACCTCTTTTCCTTGAGGTCTCCACTATTCTTGTAAATGCTTGTCCTGGTTTTTATTTCTCTTTAATCTTTCACACCCAGACCTCTCACCTGTGCAATCTTGCATGAGACCATATAAAGTAGGCGGCAGAGCTGTTTTCTGTGAGTTGTTGTTGGGACGCCACTGAGTCCAGGATCTGAGACATCTGAAGAGGGGATTCTCTTCCCCGCTGTTCCATCCACACCCTTGCTCTCTTCTACCCACCACCTCTCTTTCCCTTTTTTTTTTCTTTCCTTTTTTTATGTTCATAGGCATCCTTTCCTTTTACACCCTGCCCCAGCTGGACCTTTCATGGCTCCCTGAGCCTGGGCTGGGTGATCTGAACCAGCATCACTCTGTGTGGTTGGTGGTGGAGGCAAAATGTAATCTGTGTGAAATCACTTTACAAATGACAAGGTATTCTCATGGGTTGGTTGTTATTGTCTTAAGTATTGTTATAGGACAGAGCTTGCCCTATGTACAGCAGTCCCTCCTTGTGGACCAGCTTTGTCCTAAGCTGCTTCTGCTCTTTCTCATTTCCTCAGAACCTTCTTAGGAATTGATTAATTTTGATTTTTCTGACATAGTCAATCTAAAGTTATAATGGCTAGCAGATTTGATGTTAACATGTCAGGGAAATTCACATTTTAACTCCAATATGGAGCCTGACTGTGATATGTTAGGCAGTGTGAAAGGTCAGCCAGTGGTTTGAAGCCTTTTCTTGGTAATTCTAAGCTCGTGCATATGGATGACGTCCTATTCCACCCATTCAGGAGGTGGCCTCAATGCAATGTATAGAGGCTACTGAGTAAAATATGAACCCAGGATGTGAAGGGTCAGGGAAAGTCTGTGGTTCAGGGATGGGAATAAAGGTGATGGCATCTTTTGAGAAAAAGTTAGGAAGGATAGTACAGTTAAGTAATAATGTGCAAAATATGAATACTTTCAATCCTTCCTGGAGCCTCATTCCTGTTAACATTTCCCTGCATCTGGCTCTGATAAAGAATAGGCAAATACAGGGTATGCAAATAGATGCAGGGTGTCATTGAGCTGGGCGTGATTTACATGCAAGAGAGATCGCAGGAATCCTCTTTTCAAACCCTGGGTACAGGGGGTGTCTGCCGGTGGCTGGCCTTTTGCATGAATCCAGGGAGAGGGGTTTCTGGGTCTCTGGTCTCAACAGGGTGGTTTGGACAGAGAGGCAGTTTTCCTCTGCCGATGTGTCCCAGTGCTTCAGAGTAGGACCGAGTCTGAGCAGACCCTCCCTGGAGAAGATGCCTTCCTCACCCACAGTGATCTTCATGGTCATCTTTCTCCTGGAGTCGTTGGCTGCAATGTTGCAGAATGGCTTCATGGTCACCGTGCTGGGCAGGGAGTGGATGCGGTGCCGGGCACTGCCCGCAGCTGACATGATTGTGTCCTGCCTCGCCGCCTCCCGGTTCTGCCTGCATGGGATAACTGTCCTGAACAGCTTCCTGGTCTCCTTTTATGTGGGTTGCATGTTTTACTATTTCAGCATCCTCTGGACGTTTATCAACACTGTGACTTGCTGGCTTACTACCTGGCTTGCTGTCTTCTACTGTGTGAAGATCTCGTCCTTTTCCCACCCTATCTTCGTCTGGCTGAAGTGGAGGATTTCGCAGTTGGTGCCCAGGCTGCTGCTGGGCTCTCTGCTGATCGGTGGCCTATCAACCATCTCATCAGCCATTGGGAATACAACTTATGCTCGGATGACTTCCTGCCAGATCTCCCTCAGAAACAGCACCCTGGTTTCTAGGTTAGAGGCCTTCCATCAGCGTCATTTCCTCCCTCAGCTGGTGCTTACATTTTCAGTTCCGTTCCTCCTGTTTGTGGTGTCCGCTGTCTTGCTCATGTTCTCACTGTGCTGGCACCTGAGGCAGATGACCAACTGCAGGGCTGGCCCTCGGGATCCCAGCACCCAGGCTCACACCAAGGCTCTAAAATCACTTACTTTCTTACTCATCTTCCATACTTGGCATTTCCTGTCCACGGTGATTTCTGTTAGGAAATCCACAGTCTCCTGGGATCACTGGCACTTGGCCCAGGAAGTGATGATCTATGCAGGCATCTCTCTGCACTCCACGATCCTGATGCTCAGCAGCCCCAAGCTGAGAAAGGCCCTGAAGATGAAGCCTGAGGATGCTTCTAGCCCCTGAGGCTTTGGAAGGCCTGGGCAAAGGGTGGTTCCGCTGTCAGTTACAGAGCTGATAGCCAGTACTGGGATGGGGAGCACCGTGAGTGCACGAATGCGTACAGTTTGGGGACTGTTTTTCTCTTTTCATCTCTGTTTTCCTTTCCCATCCTTCCATCCTTCCAGGCCCCACTGTTTCTTTTTCCATGCCTCTGTGTTCCTGCCATCCCCTCCACTGCTGCTTGTCCCTAGTCTGAGTTCCAAAACACCTTGACTTTAGCTGGTGGCTTCATTTCCTCACAGGCCTCTCTGACTCTCTATGCAAACGACCCTAATGACAGCCTCTGAGCATTGTTTTGGTCTGTGTTCCCTTTCCAGACACCTGCAACCATTGTCGATTGTCTCTGTGGGCAAACTGAAATTTCTTTTTTTAAATAGTGGCATAGATTGTACAATACCATCCACTTTGTGACACCTGCCGCCCTTCCCATCTGCTGCTCTGCTCTCAGCTCAGCCCCTCGACTTCAGTCCAATTAAGTTTCTTTCCATCTTCCCACACGTCCTTCCCTTCCACATGTGCTACTTTGGCCCACCTAGAACTTCTTTCTTTCCTTTCTCTGCCAGTCTTTGTCATTGGCTTCTTTGGTGGCCTGCATAAGACTATTTCCATCGATGGAGCTTTTTCAGTCTGATCCCATGGAAGGCTGAGGACTTCTATGAGTTTTATGTCACTATAGGTCATGTCCATGACTTCATGTGTTCACAACATATTGAATTAAAATGAATTGTCTTATGTGGAATTGTCTCATGTGGAAATGTTTTTTGGTTCGGCCAACAGAAGATAGATGGAAAACAAAGGAACATCTCTACAATTCTTAATTTTGATAATTAATTCTTCCTGTCCACTCACCCAGGATGTGGATCCTGGATGCCATTGCCTAGGACAGTAGTCACCAAATTCAGGTGTCTTCATTCCAGGTGTGTGCAGGATGAGCCACTGGGTATGGGGAGAAAAGTGTGGCAACTTCAATTTCCATTTATTTTTATCTCCTTCTTTCAATTCCTAATTTTGTGTGTATTTTATGATGTACATAATGTATTAGTAAAGTAGTACATGCATATAATTTAAAATAAATATTTGTATGGCAGTGTCTTAGTCATCTCAGGCTGCTGTGACAGAATACCACATACTAGGTGACTTAAACAACAGACATTTATTTCTCACAGTTCTGGAACCTGAAACTCAGACAGCCAGCCTGGTTGGGTTCTGGTGACAGCATTCTTCCAGGTTGCAGACAGATGCCTTTTTTGTGCCCTTCATAGTGGAGAGAGATCATCTGTCTTGTGTTTCTTCTTATAAGGGCACTGATTCTATTCATGAGGGCTCAACTCTCCTGATCTAATTACTTCCCCAAAGCCTCGTTTCCAAATACCATCACATGGAGGATGAATTTTGGGAGGACACAAATATTCAGTCCATAGCAGGTGGGATGCATGTTCATAATTTACTGATGGAGTTCACAGTGAAAAAGTATAGAGACCAATAGACTGAAAGAGATTGGGAAATATACCAGATATGGTTAAGAGAGAATCATATGTTTGAACTAGTCAAAATAGGAGTAATAAATAATAGGACAGAACAGAGGTTACAAAGAATTTTCAAATCAATAATTGCACTCATGGTAAATTGTCCAACAATCCTGGAAAGTTGAGACCTCAAAACAGTATGCCACAATGCTAGCCACAGGCTGAGCTATGGCAAGAGAAGAGAGAAGGATGACCAGAGGGAGATGAGATAACAGGGGAGGAATTCTCTCTTAGAAGGAGATGGTTAAGGCTTTAAATGAGGAGATTTTCAAATGGCTGGCAAGGAACACAGGGGGCTTCCCAGAGAGTGGAAAGAGGGTGAGGAAGGATAGAGGGACCTGTGAGAATCTGGTACTATGGCCAGACTTTAATCTCACAGACCCCTAGGGTCTACCTGTGAGTTGTCCCACCTAGACAATACATATTATCCTCATCGTCTGTCATAAACAGTTTTTCTTGTTCATTTTTTTTGCAGCAACATGACTGAGCGGATGACTTCCTACAGGGAAGGCAATAAACTATGGGGACTAAGACTTGAGGCTCAAGTTACAAGAGGGTTGGGTGGAAGCAGAGAAGGCAAGAGCGTCAGGGTGGATTTCCTCTACCCCTTGCACTCAACTCTGGGCACCTGGAAGACTGTCTTTTCCTCAGACAGAGTTCAAAACTTTACTGAGCATCTTTGGGTGGGCGGGAGATGGTGTGTCACTCGTGTTCTCCCACATTTTCACAGCTCCTTGAGTTAAGGCAGGTTTAGAGAGCTTATCTCAGGGGTCCTTAATTGGTTAATGTTCTCAACCTTCTTTCCTAAATTCCAGCTCAGAAGAGCCTCAAAACAATTGGTGGCTCCATCTTGACCAAATATACAATCCAGTACCTTATCCTGACTTTCAAGGTTTTCTGTGATCTCTCTCCAGCCTGTCATTTCAACCTGAGATGCCACTATTCCCTTATGTGAATCCTCTGCTGTAGCCAAACTTATCCAATCATTCCGGACATAATCACACTTCCACCACCTTTACTGATGCTATGTCTTTTTCCAGCATACCAGACAGCATTTAGTTGTCCCACGATGATGCACATGCTGCTGCTGAAGTTCCCTGAGAATTCTTGGGGTTGGAATAGGATGATACATAACATTTAGAACCACAGCCTGGGGGTGACTATTTTTTTATACCTCTAAGAGACAGTACTGAGGGGAAGGTTTTCTATATAGAGAACCTACTCAGGATTCCTATCCTACGACCCTCATGATTAAATTTATAAAGACTAGCTATGAAAATATAAAAATTCTCAGACTTGGCTTCTACCTAGGAAAATAAATCAGAATATAAGCAAGTAAAATGTAACAAACAGAAAACGCAAACAACAAAAGAATCACTATGAAGCACATTGCATATTTAAATGCAAACGACTATTTATCCTTTTTTAATTAACTTAATCTGCATACCCTATATGCCCAGTAAATGTTTTTAATTTATGACTACTGAATGAAAGCACTCTGAGGATAGATATTTAGTTCACTCTTAAAGACTTGGTACCTTTCATGGGGTTACTATGACATACAGTATAAGCTTAATAAATTGTTGCTAAAAGAATTGAGCGTCAGCAGCACATCTTTTTCATCTTATGAGCCATTGAAGATGTAGGAGGTAGATGGGAAAGACATGATTTTTCCACATTGGGAGGTTTGTGGCTGTCCAAATGCCAAAGCTGTGAGCCCAGAGTTTGCCCCATGACTCCAAGTTCAAGTAGAAAACAGCCAAAAAATGTCAGACAGAGGAACAAGGATGAGGAAGAGAGTAGCTGGGGACTTGATTCCCTGGAAATTGGAATCTTGACAGAAAGGCAGAGGAAATGAATTACCTTAGTTCACCTTCTTTCCTTTACTCAGGAGCACAATGTTCACTACAGTTGGCCTCTGGGTTGGAGAAACAATTTCACCTGGACATGGACTGGCAACTGGAAAGAGATGCTGAGTGTTCTGTGTTCTATTTCCTCTTAGTGGGGGTTCTATGAATGGGACTGGTAGGCTGTGGTTCTGGCCAGGAGAGGGGTGTACTATTAAATACTTTATCACTCTCATGTTACTTGATCCTAAACCTTCAATGTTGCTATATTTCACCCAGGGCAATTTCTGCTTGCCAATCTCCCTCGGACATATTAACCCACTTACACTCACCTGGGTGTTGATTGCTATTTTTTATGGATTCTTTGAAACTCATTCCTATGAAGAATGTGGTCTTTGCTTACTTCTCCCTCCTGCGGTTAACCTAGATGGTCCAACGTTTGGTGCCCTGCACTTCCACTGCATTCCTGATGCTCTCCTGATTTCTTTTTGGAAGACAGTCATTCTGATAAGTCATCATCATCACCCTAATTACTTCTTGTGTATATGCAGAGATTTATAGTTTGCAAAGTACTTTCAGATGCTTATGATCACATTTATTTGCAACTACCCTGAAAATCTGTCACTAGTGATTGTGACAAGACTCAAAACTTTGTCCTCTTACTCCAGCTAAAAATAAAGAAGATGGTGGTGTAAGATGTACTGCTAACTATGGCAAAGATCCCTGGCCCCAGAATCAGTTTGGGTCTTGGTTTTTCCTCTATGTGACTTTAGGTGAGAGTATTAATCTATAATTTGGGGCCTCATTTCTTACAACTGTAAAATTATCTTTTATGTCTTCTTTCACTCTAAAAACTGAGATTCTAAGATAACGCTGTGAATTAGAACAGATGATACTTTTCATATCTTACAGATGGAGAAACTGGGGCACCGAGGGGCTAACTGACAAACCCAACAGCTCACAGTGAGGGATGGAGCTTGGACTCAAGCCTGTCTTGATTTCTAGTCCAAGGCTTTTTCTCCCATGTCTATTTGGTTTTATAGCTATCTTGGTAGGGGTTCCTCTGTGAAATGCCACTTCAACCATCACTACTTATATTTTTGAAAATTAAAAAACATTTGCCTGCTTGATTACATATAATTGTCTCCTATGTTCTATTTTATGATGAGTCATCACAAGTGGTATTATTTGAATTATCCTCTCTCAGTAGAGATTTTGCCCTGTTTTCTCACTGTCTCTCTGTCGGAGTGGTATTCTCAAAGCACCTACTTCATACAGTTGTTGGTACTATGGAGAGCACCTAGAATTATGCCTGGAACATAGCAATCTCCCCTGATGGATGTGAGCTCTGACTGTCAGGAGGGGGTGTGCTCTGTGGATTTCATCACTGAGCTACTGGCAGGTGTGTGGTCATGTCTTAGGTGTCAGCTTAGAGAAGTATAACCTCCTGTGTAAAGGACACTAAATGCAAGGTCCTGATATATTATCCATGCTGATGTTGAAATGGGCAGAGAATAGGCAGAAGGGCAGGCAAATTCATGGGGTGGAAGAGGGACAATGGAAACTGAGCCTTGACAGTATTTGCATCTATTCTGGCAGAGAAGAAACCTCTTCATCCCCCTCAGATAGCCTATGTCCTCGACTCTGGCCTCGCCTCTGCACTTGGGCCAGCTGGAGGGATAAACACATCATACAGGACCTTCCAGAGCAACCTGACAGAAATAGCTCTTGAAGCCTTGGGCCCATCTTGTCACAGGAGAGATGAGTGGAGATGACATGGTTCCAGGACCTCTAGCAACTGATACAAAGGCCATCATCTTGGCTGTCATTTTATTCCTTTTGTGCCTGGTGGCAGTGGTGGGCAATGGCTTCACAGAGTGGTTGCTACGCAGAACACTGCCACCTTGTGATAAGTTATTGCTCAGCCTAGGAGCCTCTCGTTTCTGTCTGCACTGGGTGGTGATGGGTAAGAACATTTATATTTTCCTATATCCAATGGCCTTTCCATACAACCCTCACTGCAGTGCTCGGCACAGAGTGGTTGCTACGCAGAACACTGCCACCTTGTGATAAGTTATTGCTCAGCCTAGGAGCCTCTCGTTTCTGTCTGCAGTGGGTGGTGATGGGTAAGAACATTTATATTTTCCTATATCCAATGGCCTTTCCATACAACCCTGTACTGCAGTTCCTAGGTTTCCAGTGGGACTTCCTGAATGCTGCCACCTTATGGTTCTCCACCTGGCTCAGTGTCTTCTATTGCGTGAAAATCGCAACATTTGCCCACCCTGTCTTCCTTTGGCTAAAGCGCAAGTTGTCTACCTGGGTACCATGGATGTTTCTCAGCTCTGTGGGGCTCTCCAGCCTGAGCACCATCTTACTTTTCATAGGCAACCAGAAGATATATCAGAACTATGTAAGGACAGGTCTGCAACCTTGGAACCTGACTAGGAATAGCATAAGGAGCTCATATGAGAAATTCTACCTCTTCCCTCTAAAAGTGATTACTTGGACAGTCCCTACTGTTGTCTTTCTCATTTGCATGGTTCTGCTCATCACATCTCTGGGAAGACACACGAAGAAGGCCCTCTTGACCGTTTCAGGATTCCGAGAGCCCAGTGCTCAGGTGCACGTCAAGGCTCTCCTGGCTCTAGTCTCTTTTGCTATCCTCTTCATCTCCTATTTTCTGTCGCTAGTGCTCAGTACTGCAGTTATTTTTCAATTTGGGGAATTAAGGTACTGGATGTGGCAAGCAGCAATTTATCTGTGCACAGCAGTCCACCCCATCATTCTGCTTTTTTGCCACCCCAGGCTGAGAGCTGTGCTGGAGAGGGGCTGTTCCTCAAGGTGTGTGGCATCTTGAGTTGCAGTTGAAGAAAAGCCTCAGAGACTCCAATGCAGAAGGCATGGACACAATGGGACATAGCTCCTCTCTTTGACATGTTTAATGTTTGCTCACTCTTGCCTACTCTTTGCTACATTTAATGATTAGGAGAATGACTTTAATGAAATAAGATTCAAGGTGATGTCAAAGGTTCTGAAATATGGGCTGTTGTCACCGTTATATAACTCAGCAAGTGTGTCTGATATGACCAGGTTCCCTGTGGGACTTGATGAGCCAAAGAATCTGGGACTTTTCACTTTCCTTGTGATCAGTCTTTTGGTGTTTAAAATGATCCCTCGGGGAACTAGATGCAAGGATCCTGACACATCTTACAATATTTTATTTTATCTGTCCCATCAGGCTAGAGGTGATTTTTGGAACCTCAGTTTTCCTCTGGCTTCATCTTGCGACCCACCTTTCCTTGTTCATCACCTCATGGTTTTCCAGTCATCTACTGCAATGAAAATCCCTTTCCCTCCATGAAAGAGTTCCTGGTGTCCGAATTCTCTGCACAGGGCATGGTAGAATGGGTGCAGGTGTGCACAGGATGCATTGTCTGGGATCTGTATATTCTCAGATGACCTTCTGAGGTCCCTCTGAGTGGGGCTGGTCTACGGTTTATGTAATATGTTCTCTACAGTAGCCCAGTCTGTTAGTCTGGTCCATAAATGTTAAGGTCCACGGGTCCAGATGGAACTTCCTTTGTGTTGATATTGGGACCTACTGAAATTTTTGACACGGAGAAGTTCATCTATAACTGTCTGAGACTTTAGATTTGAGAAGACAAGACCTCCTGGTTTGGTGATGAATGTGTGAGTGCTTTTCTGCTTTTCCCAGCTCTTCTCAGACCTTCTTTAACTCAGTTACCTCTTGAACCATTCAAACTGAGCTCCCCCAGCTTCCCTCTCTTCCCTTTGAAACCTCCCAGCCTCATTTCCTATTTATCCGTCCCTCTCCCACTCATCTGCATTAGAAGACAGGTCCCTGCTTTTGGCTTTCCAGGCTAACATTTGTGCCCCTGGCTCCACTCCTTCCTGCCCTCTTTCTGTGCCCTCAGCTCGGTCAAGGATTTCCACCTGTACATGAACCTTCAACCTCTTCCTCTTTATCATCCTTCCCTTCTTCAACCAATGTGCCTCTAAACTTTTTTCCTGAAAAAACGCCCCCTCATCCATCTCATCTCCTCAAGCGACCAACCTGCCAGTCAGCCACTTGCTGAGAGTCCTGCCATGACCCTTACAATCCTCTTCCACCCCTGCCCACGCTGCTGAAACATGTTTCTACAAGGACACAACTGATCTCCTAATCTCCCAGCATGATGTTACCCCAGCCCTTATCCTCCTATGTCTCCAAACTACTTGCTTCTTTGATAACAAATAATTTCTGTAAAAAAAAAAACCCTCAAAAAACTGATTAAAAATATTTTTACAAAAATACTACCTGATCTTTGTAGGAGATTAAAAACAAAAAGGAAATAAACGTCACCCATAGTTGCCCATCCACGCATCTTCCTGAAAGTTGCTCTTCTCAGCGCTTCTGTGTAACGCACTCGGCTGTGCTCCCTGCTCCTTGTGTGACTGCTCCTCCTCTTGACCTTGGGTTCTTCTTGAGCCTGTCCTCCTCTTCCTTTGAGGTTATACCTAGCCCCTTTCCCTGGTGTTTATACCTACTCACATAGCTTCACTTGTGCCCTTCATGCAGATCATGACCGAAGCCTTGAATGCCTCTAAACTCTAAACCAACATTTTCTTCCACTTGCTGGAAATCACCACTGATACGCAGCAAACAGGCTTATAACCTCTGAGTTAATTTTCATTCCTCACTCTCTGCTGAGCCCTGGTACCCAATCAGTAAGCTGTCTTCAAATTTTACCTCTGCAATGTCTTTATCATCTGTCCCTTTCTTCCCATTACTGTACATCCTTTTTTAGATCTGACTGACCTCCTCTCACAGTCCTTAGATTTCTTCTCTACCACGTGCTCCATTATACTGTAATCAAAATTACATTACCAGATTACCCCCCCAATCAAAATTATCTTTACCAGATTTATCTCCTGAAGGTGTAACTCTGATCATTTCACCCACACCCTAATCATCTCTCAGGGCCTGTTAAATAAAGCACAGGACCCTAAACTTGGCATTTGAGGACCTCCACAATTTGGCAACAATTTTCTCTTTCACCGCTTCCATTCTGCAGCAGATTTGGATTATCATGATTCTGGGCATACCTGAAACTTCCTCCCTGACGTGCTGAACTGTGCTCTCATTCTCACACGTAATTGTCAAAATCCTATTTAAACTTTTTTTCCCCTATTCAGCTTTTAAAGGTAAATTAGAATGGTACCTTTTCGGTGAAGCTTTTCTGGGTGCCCACCAGCTGTGCTCTCTCCCACCTTTGAGGACATATAAGTTGATGCTCCTCAGCTGTGACATGAATTCTGCCTTGTGGTGCTGTCATTCAATACCTGTCTTCTCCTCCCTAGGAGACGCTAAACTTCTTACACACGTGGGCTGCCTCAGCCTCTCCCGTGCATTCTCTGAAGCACTTATAGATGCTTGCTTCATGACCAGAATGGTTCAATTGCACCAGGATTCCAGCTGTAAGCACATGTACTTTTGTCTGTAGATTTAGCTCTGGGCTGCCTACGACATTTGTATGCCTATGTTTAAACTACATTCCTTTTACTGTCTGTCTGGCTTATTTGTTGGAAGTCACACATATTCAGTTTCTCTTTGACTTATGCACAATGTAGAAATAATAAATGGGTGAGTGAGAAAGTAAAATTCCCCTGATTTCGTGATGTCTTCGCTTCTTCCTTTCTTGTGCATTTGCAAGTTGCTAAGCAACTGTGAACAGCAGGCTTTTAGCTCCTTCCTATGGGATCCCAAGTGAAGTGCCAGTTCTCTGCTTGGTTACTGACCCAGTCTCCCTTTCCAAAGTGTCCTACATAAGCTGCTCTTCCTCCCTTCCGCTCTTCACATAATTAGCCTAGAACAGCACATCTTCCAGACTCTGAATGATTTCCCCACAGGGACAAGTTCCCTTGGAGCTTGAACACACAGGGAAAAATAAAAAAGAAGCCAGGCTTGTTGTATTCTTAAAATACTTGGTAATTTATTATTATCACTAATTTTTGCCTGTAGTTAAATCTTATCATATATTATGATGATGAAATTAATAACAATCATTTATTAAATGCCTATTCTTTTTGTGAAGCATGGGTCTAGAACAGTGATTTACTTAAATCTTTAATAAACTTAATTCATAAAACAACACTGCAAAATGGAAACTGAGACTTAGAGAGGCTTACTGAGGTCTCATGGACAGTGAGTGAGTGGGATGCTTAGGATTGGGATACTTTGGTGCTATAGTATTTATTTATTTATCTATTTATTTAGTGGCTGGCCATGTACAGAGGGTACTATATTATTTAAAACAGTGTGATCCTGATTAGATAATAAGATAATAAAATATAATAAAAGGAGTGAATAGATAAGTATATCAACAGAGAGTCCGGATAATAGTTACGTGAAAAATTATATATATGATAAGTAAAGCGTTTTAAATCAGGGGGGAAAAGATATCATTTAATAGTGTTGCAGCATGCTGATACTTCGATTGGAAAAACAAAAATGAAATTAGAATCAATATTTTATCATAAATTCCAGATAGATAATCTTTAATATAAATATTATTTAATTTTTAAAGCCCTGTATTCTTTTTAAAAATAATTTAATTATTAAACTATTTTGCCTCATAAAATACTGCCTTTAGATTTTAAAGGAATTGTCACTATGTTCTCTCTCTTTTTGGATTTCATTGTAGAGTGTGTACACACTTTCAACTCCCACAAGCCAGAGAAGCCCTGTTTTCTCAGGCCTTCTTAAGCAAGACTGGAAATGTCAAGTCATAACAACAAGAATTTGTAAATTTGACTACAGAAAGAATAAAAAACTTCTTTTTAATTATAAGTCACTGTAAACATAGAGACCAATGAAGTCCTATTCAATTTTAAAAGGACAAGTAACAGACTTCCAGAAAATATTGACATTTCTAAAAAAAAAAAGCTAATGTCTCTAAAATACAAAGAGCTGCTCCAAACCAATAAGAAAAATATATGCAAAGTAATAGAATGTTGATGAAATGCCAAAAATAGATAATTCACACAGAAAGAAACATAGATTTCCAAGAATGTAAAAAGAAGCTATTTCTTGGCATCCAGCCCAATGATAACTGAGCCATTGCCAGAAGCCCCTGGGCTCCTGAACTGGAGTAGGAGGGGTTGCTGAGGGCCTCAGCCATGCCCTGCTGATGTCTGCATCCAGCCCAGCAAAGACTGAGCTGCCACTGGAAGCCTCCCCGGGCTCTTGAGCCTTGTCCATGCTCCCCTGCCATCTGCAACCAGGCCAGCAAAGGAGCCTACTGCAGGCCAACCCCTCCTCCCAAGTCCCTTCCTCCTTTTTCTCCTCCCCCTCCCCACCAACTACTCCACATCTTAGAATGTTAAAAAAAGTGATAATAGTAAATAAAATTTTAAAAATACATTAATACAAAACAATAAAAATCATATTTTTCAGACCTGCAAATACATTAAAATGGTTGCCTGTGGGAGAATACAGGAATGAAAATAAAAGAGCATAAAGGTAACCATCAAACAATTTTTTTAAAAAGCAGCTAATTCTTACCTTTAATCAGGTAAGTGCAAATTAAAACAACAATAAAAGTTCTGCTATAAACATATCTACATAAGTCAGTAGTTTTTTTCCTCTGGGAGTCACGTAAGAGCAACAAGAAAGTTGAAAAAGACTTTCAAGGCTCTATTTTCAGTGAAGCTAAGAGACAGGTTATCCACAAATGTCAAATTATGTAAAATCACTGCCAATCACAGATGGCATCAAGTAGAGTCAAGAAAGAAAGTGAAAAGAAATATGAAGAGAAGTGAGAGGTTCCAGAGAGGACAGAGTTAAAATGAATTCAGCAAAAGTAACACTTCCTGCAGAAAGAGACTCATCCTGAAATGCAAAAGGGCCTTATTATGCATCCGTTCATTTTCTATTGCCACATACCAAATTGCCTCAACACTTAGTGGCTTAACACATTTACTAACTCGGTGTCTGTGGACCAAGAATTCAGGCATATCTCAAGGGATCCTTTGGCTCTTGGTCTCTCCCAAGGCTGCAGTTGTCTCAGGGCTTGGCTGGGAAGGATCTATTCCAGGCTCGCTCACATGGTTGTTGGAAGGACTCAGTTCCTCCTGGGCTGTTGGACTGAGGCCTCGGTTCCTTATGAGCTGTGGGCTGAGGCCTCCTCCAGTTCCTTGCCATGTGGCCCTCTCCTCAAGCCTCTTACTTCATCAGATAGAACAAAAAAGGAGAGGAGCAGAATGCCAGCAAGACAGAAATCACGGACTTTTACAACCTCGCCAATTCTGTTTTTTCATCGTTGCTCATAGGTAGTAACTAATCTAGATGTGGTTAAAAGACATAGAAAACTCAGAGACTTACATAATTATAATTATAAAGGTAAGCCCTAGAATGAAAAAATAATACTTTTCTTGCAATTAATAGGACCGTAAACACAAATGAATACACATACTAAA
>NW_007730872.1:148209-150636 GCF_000696425.1 Galeopterus variegatus | reverse complement strand
AAAAATAATACTTTTCTTGCAATTAATAGGACCGTAAACACAAATGAATACACATACTAAAATAATTAAAATAAAAAAGCTCCAACCTTTAAAAACAAAAGAAAACATAAAATAATGTGTCAGAACTAAGACCAAATATATTAGACATACAATTAAATAAAAATGGACTTTGCACCTAAAAGAAAACAGTCTTCAGACTGGTTTAAAAAGCAAAATATAACTTTCTGATATTTGTAAGGGCCACAAATGAAACACAGTGTTATAGAAAGTTTGAAAATTAAATGATAAAAAACAATGTCAGGTAAAGATAAACAGAAATTCATGCCTAAGGTTATTAAATGATATAAGAAGATAAGTTTTTAATGTTAAGAGGTAAAATATAAAGTTAAAATAGAGTTGGTATAAATACCTATTAGCCAAATAGCATAGCAGCTATAATTATAAGACAAAAATTACAGGAAATACAAGAACATATAGGCAGAAACACAAAAAGCAAAAGACTGTCTTCGCCAAGCAGACAAAAAACAAATATAACCAAGTAAGTCAGCTCTTGCTGATAGATATTAAACTCTGTACATCCAGAAAACACAAATTCTTTGCAAATACCAATGGAGTAGTCATGCAAACTGATATAACAAAAATTGTGTAAAACAGAAAACTACAAGCCAATCTCACTTATGCATATAAAAATTTAAATAAGATATTAGAAAATTAACAACTAGCAGTACATTAAACATTATATCATTACCAAGTTAAGTTTAACCTAGGAATTTAAGGATGATTCAATATTAAGACACCCATTAATATAATTTATCATATTAACAAATCTAAAGTAAAATTTATATACTCATCTCCAAAAATGCAAAAAGGCAATTGAAAAAATTTAATACTAATTTTTGATAAAATACTTAGTAATATAGATATTCAATAACATGAAAAATATCTATCTTAGCCTCAAACTTGCAGCATATTTACTGAATCTAGAGACATTCTTATAAAACTCAAGACTATTGAAAGAGCATTATCACCACTATTTGCACTTTGATGGCAAAAATACTCAATCTAATTAAGAAAAAGAAAGAAATTAGAGTTATAGACATTGCAAAGGGAAGGTTAAAAAAAAAATACTTGTATAGTTGAAAAATCCAAGCAATTAACATCAAAATAAAAACTACTATAGAAAAAAAAATTTAGTAAGGTGGGGGGTGCAAAAAATTGCAGAAATCAGTATTTCTAATACATAAAAATGAAAAGATTTTATTTGCATTAAGAACAAAAATATAAACTATCTAGAAATAAATTTTACAAGAAATGTTTAAAATCCACATGAAGGACACATTAAAAAACTCAGGAAGACACGAACTAATGCAATATTATACCACGTTCTTAGATAAGAAGATTCAGCACCATAAAGATATCAATTATCCTTAAGTTAATTTGTTAATTTAGTATAAAACTTATAAAAATACTCTTTTCTTCGTTTAAAATCCTATAAAAATAAAACTCTAACATAGTCAAAGGTTAGTATGGAAGCTGAAAGAAGTCAAAAGAAGGAAACATGAACATGAAGGTAGACAAACTATCATAATTTTTTTTTTTTCTTTTGGTGGCTGGCTGGTAGGGAATCTGAACCCTTGAGCTTGGTGTCATCCACACCATGCTCTAACCAACTGAGCTAACTGGACAGCCTCTATCATATCTTAAAATATAGTATGAGCATCAAAATTTAAAAAGAGTGTGGAAATATACATTAGTAGAATAGACAGTCAGAAAGCGAATATGTACTCTTATGGCAATTTAGTATAAATTCAGTATAGATAAAAGTAATATTTTAAGTCAGTGGAAAATTCAATAAATGATGTTAACGTATAACAACATATAACAATAAATGAGATAACAGAATATCCATCTGTAGTAGATTGAATTATGTTCCCCCAAAACTTATTGAAGCTTGAATTGTGTCCCCCAGGTTTTATGTATTAGAAACTTAGCTTCCACTGTGACTGTTAAAAGGGTAGGAAATCCTATTATGGTAATCAAAAGGGGAAGCCTTGAAGAGGTGATTGGATTGTAGGACCATGTGGTAGTGAATGGATTAAAAATGGCGGCCAGGGGCGTGGTTTGGAGGGCTTTAAAAGAAGAGTAGAGTCTGCCTCTCTCTCTGCTCTCTCTGCTCCGCCCTTTTCACAATGTGATACCCTGATGTCACTGAAGTCACCACCAAAGAAAGCCTTTGCCAGCTGTGTTCCCTGGACTTTGGACTTCCTAGCCTCCAAAACTCTAAGCAATAAATTTCATCTTCTTATAAATCACCCAGTTCCATGTACTTTGTTATAAGAGACAAAAACAGACGAATACAGCATCTAAAAAAAAAAAAAATGTTACCATACCTCAAACCATACATAAGGATAAAATCCAAATGTATCA
>NW_007730872.1:144543-147426 GCF_000696425.1 Galeopterus variegatus | reverse complement strand
AAAAAGAGAAAAGGCAAAGAATATAAATACGTAATTCACAAAAGAGAAAATACAAATGGCTTCGTAAGCACAGGAAAGATATTCAACCAAATTTATAATAAGAGAAATGCAAATTAAAACTATACTGAGATATCCTTTTTAAACCATCCATTTGGCACAACTCCCAACTTTGAAAACATGCTCTTTTGCCAAGCTATTGGCAAAACATGCTCCTTTACACATTGCTGATGGTAATATAAATTGATATATTCTCTATGGAGGAATTTGGCAATATATATCAAATTTACTAATGTATGCACCCTTTGATCCAGCAATCCTCCCTGGGATTTTGGTGTGTAGCACACTTCCTCATAGGTCACAACTTGTGCCTCACCCTCTTGGACCGGCTGGGACTTGAGTCTGGCTGTAGGTTCCAAAGCAATGAGAGGGGTGGAGATGTTCATTAGCAAGATCAGCAGTGCCTTGTAAGGAAGCTAGTGAAGGTGAGTCCATTACAGCTCTGCAGGGTTGATTGGTGTTCTCAGATAAGGGAGGAAGGGCTGCCCCTATTGGTAAAGAACATTTGGCATAATTTAGGGGTTCAAATTTCTAGCTTTACTGGAATCTTCCCATATGTCTCCACTTCAATTTTCTGGGCCCCACTTCTCCCTGATTAGTGCTACAGGGGACACTTGAAAGGGAGGGTCTTTCAAGGTTGGGAGTTAATGTGGCATTGTAATTCAGCCACACACATAGTAGATGTTGGGTTTGCTTTTCAGAAATCTTAGCCTTACAAGCACAGGTAAAAAGGGTTTTTTNTTTTTTATATGACAGTCATAAAAGCTTTCTGATCCTTTACCTGGATCTTGAGCTGGAAATTCCAAGCCATGTGCTCATCATCTTCTCTCTGCTACATTCTTTAGAATGCTTAGAGGCACCAACCATACTACCTAGAAGCTACCTGTCCAGGGAGTACTGGAATGACCTTTTGAATATATAGCTGAGGCTCTAGGCTTGAGATAATACTTTGTGAGCGTGGGTTGCTCCCCTTAAAATGTGTAATATATCCTAAACTAATGGCCATTATTTTGTGCTGTGTCTCTCACACATAGAATACATGGGTCCAGGAGGCAAGAGTGGAAGTAGAAGTGGCCCTGGTCACCGTATCCCCTAAGACCTACTTGGGGAATTTGTGTTCCCCTCGATGCAGCTTCGTGCTTTATGGGTATAGAGGTCTTGGTTCTCTCACTGGGGAGAACTTCCAAAAGAATGGACAGAAAGAGTCCCAATAAAGTTACAGTTGTCACATGGTTATTTTAAACCCCTGGTCCCAGAAGAGGCAAGGAAAAGAGTGACCATACTGGCAGGAGTAATTGACTGTGATCATCATGTGGAAACAGGCTGGGCAGAATATGTGAAGCGCTCATGTGACCGTGGGGTCATCTCTTAGCACTGTTTGGGCAGACCACTATAAATGGGCAAGTACAGTGAACACTGCTCATAAGGGCATGGCGATCAGGACTCGAATGTCTCAGGGAGGAGGGTCTGGGACTCCTTACCAGGAAAACCACCTAAAGCAGCATTAAGTGCTAGCGAAAGGTAAAAGGAATCTGGAGTCCATATTAGAAGGGAATAATGATGTGTGTTAGTTATGGCCTCATGACCAACTGCAGCAGTGGAGGTTGTATACAGTTTGCTTCACTAAACCTCTCCTTGTAAGTTTCTCCAGAAATTTCAACCAACCAGAACCCTGGAGAAGCCGTGATGAATTGGAGTGAACCTAATGTGAGAGTCAGGTAAAAGTGACTGGGACAAGGGGAGGATAATAACAGTGCTCTTGGCCCACCCTCCCCCTGACCTAATCCACTCTACAGGGTTGAGGTATCCATCGCCGCCTGCTGTAGGTGTTGGCTTCTCATGGCTCATACCTGCCTTCTGTTCTTAAAGATTGCCTTTGATTGATGGAAGCCAATTCACCCAGAGAAGTCTAAGAGACTGTTCCGTCCTGCTCTTTGTGGGGGTTCTTGGCTAATGACCGTCGAGTGCAGGCTTATAGCAGCCCAGCTTTCTTGTCTTCAGGTGGGACAAACTTTGTGCAATCTACATCCCAGATCTTCCCATGGGATTGAAGTGAGTCTGCATTGATCCTGAAACCACTTCTTTTTTTGGTGGGATCTAGCTCCTTCTCCTGCCCTATCCTGTGCCTTTTATTTCCCTACAGTTTTCTCCTGAAAGTAATTCCTCAAGAAATCACTTGCAGAAGAATTTCCATCTCAGGCTCTGCATCTAAGCAGTGTGATCTACGTGGTCTGATCTTCAGGCTTTATTTCTCTGATCTAAACTTGTGCATCCCTTCTTTACGTGTCCATATGGGGGTCCAATTTCAAACTTCTTACATCCAAAACTGAACTCCTAATATTCTCAGATCCTGCACTCCAATATGCTTCTCTCACTGTTTTCTGTTTTGGTGTGTGACAGCTCCATTCTTCCAGTTACTCTGGACAAAACCTTTTGCATTCCATGTACAATCACTCAGCAGCTCCTATGCTAAACCATTTTACCTAGAGCTAAACCATTCATATATGGACCTGCTTCTGGGTTGTGGCTTTATGTGTAGCAAGCTTCTCCTTTACTTCAATCTATTGAAAGTCAGACCTTGACACAAGTGTTTAAAAAAATTAAGGTTAGAGTTAGGGTTGTTAACCTTCAAAATGAACCTGTAACTCTACCACTTATCACCCCTTCCATTGCTACCACTCTGGTGCGAGGCACTATTATCTCTTCCTTGGATGATTGCAGTGGCCTCCTAACCGTTTTTTTTTTTTTATTAATTTTTTTAATTTTAATTTTTATTGAATCAAAATTGATTATACATATTTTTTGGTTTCAACCTTGAGGTATTTG
>NW_007730872.1:138796-144049 GCF_000696425.1 Galeopterus variegatus | reverse complement strand
ACTCTACCACTTATCACCCCTTCCATTGCTACCACTCTGGTGCGAGGCACTATTATCTCTTCCTTGGATGATTGCAGTGGCCTCCTAACCGTTTTTTTTTTTTTTTATTAATTTTTTTAATTTTAATTTTTATTGAATCAAAATTGATTATACATATTTTTTGGTTTCAACCTTGAGGTATTTGGATCAAATCAATATTACTAGCATATATATATTGTTACAAATTGTAATTATTCTTTATGCCCCTTGTCCAATCCCTCCTCGTCCCCCTTTCTCTCCTCCCTACCCCTCTAATCACCCTCGATTTCTTCTCTCCCTCTGAAAGAGTAATGGTTACTCTGTTGATTTGCTGCTTAAATGATGTGTCCAATGCTGAGAGGCATGATCAGATCCCCCAATACTATCATAGAGCAGATGCCTCTTCTATCACTCTAAAATGGGCTCTGTGGAGACAGACATCCTACTCCTTTCTTTATCTCTGCTGGTGACTCCTTGTGTCAACTCACTCCAGTGGCTGTGGACCATCTGTGTGGTGGTTGTGGCATCTAGCCGCCTTTACGGCAGCCATGGTTGTCATGGTGGCTGTGGTGGGCCACCCACACAGAGGAGATGTTTTTGGCCTGCTCTGTGGTGCTGGCAGTGTGTCTGGTTATGGAGAGTGTCTGATCCCCAGTTCCATGCCCTGGGTCGCTGAGTGGGTCCCAAGGCACTGGCACGGTGTTCCTGGTAGTGGGAGGTGGGTCTGGTCCCCTTCTCCATGCCCTGGGTCTCAGGGAAGGCCCCGAGGCACTGGCATGGGGTGCCTGGTTGTGGGATGGGTGTCCGGACCTCGGCTCCATACCCTGGGTCCCTGGGTGGGCCCTGGGGCACTGGAAGAGGGTGTCTGGTTATGGGATGGGGGTCTTGTCCACATCTCCATACCCCAGGTCCCCGAGCAGGCCCCAAGGCACTGGCATGGTGTGCCTGGTTGTGGGAGGAGAGTCTGGTCCCCTTCTCCATACCTTGGGCCCCTGGGCAGGGCCCTGATGTGCTGTCCCAGAGTGCCTGGTTGTGGGAGAGGGTCTGGTTCCCAGCTTCTTACCCCAGATCTATAGGTGGGCCCTGAGGTGCTGGTGCAGTGTGCCTGGTTGTAGGAGGGGGGTCTGGTCCGCTTCTCCATCCCTGGGTCCCTAAGTGGGCCCCAAAGCATTGGTGCAGGGTGCCTGGTTGTGGGGAGGGGGTCCAGTCCCCTTCTCCATGTCCTGGGTCCCTGGCCAGGCCCTGATGCGCTGACCTGGCATGCCTGGTAGTGGGAGGGTGGGTTTGGTCCCAGCTCCTTAGCCCGTGTCCCTGGTTGGGCCCTGAGGTGTTGGCGTAGTGTGCCTGGTTGTGGGAGACGGGTCCAGTCTCCTTCTCCATGCCCCAGGTCCCCTGGCAGGCCCCGAAGTGTTGGAGTGGTGAGCCTGGTTGTGGGAGGTGGGTCCGGTCCCCTTCTCCATGCTCTGGGTCCTAACACAGGCCCCAAGGCTCTGGCACGGGGTGCCTGGTTGTGAGAGGGGTTCTGGTCCCCTTCTCCATGCCTTGGGTTCCCAGGTGGGTCCCAAGGCACTGGCACTGGGTGAGTGGTTGTAGGAGGGGCATCCGGTCCCCTTCTCCATGCCTTGGGTCCTCAGGCGGACCCCCAAGGTACTGGTGTGGTGTGCCTGGTTGTGGGAGGGAGGTCCATTCCCCTTCTCCATGCCTCGGGCCCCCAGATGGGGCCCTGAGGCACTGTCACAGCATGCCTGGTTGTGGGAAGGGGGTCTGGTCCCTGGTTGCCAGCCCCGGGTTCCCAGGCAGGCCCCTAGGCATTGGTGGTGTGCCAGTATGTGGAAGTAGGGTCTGGTCCTTGACTCCAATCTTTGGGTTTTGGGTGGGGCCCCAAGGTGCTGGTGGTGTGAGTGGTTGTGCGCAGGGGTCCTGCCCCTGGCTCCATGCCTCATGATCCCATGCCTCATGACCCCTGGTGAGCCCCAAGGCATTCATGGTGTGCCTGGGCCGGAACTAAGTTTTTGTCCTTTGCTTGCTTCTAAAACGGGAACTTCCTGTGGGAACCAGTACTTGAGCTGTGTGGTTGAGCTAAATTGCTGCTTTGCTGCTATTTCCCTAGGGAAGGCTTTTTGTACAGCTCAGGGTTCAATGGTTGACCTTATAGGTACTTACAGCTCTCCAGATACTCCACGCACCTGGGTTGTGTAGAAACTCTGATCTGGGCCTGAGTCTTTTCATCAAACTGCACCCCATGCAATTCTGCATTCCCAACCAGTCTCCTCCGAGTGGTCCTGCTCTGATTGAGGGGCAGATCAGCTGTCCATGCTGTGTCCCAGTTTTCTCTTGGTGGGCCAGTCTCCCCCACCGCCTGTGCTCCAAACACTTGCCATGGGACAGGCCGTGCTCCGGTCCCTTGTGTTGACTCACCAGCCTCTGAGTGGCTCCCCTTTTTCAGCTGTTCTGGCTCCTCGCTCCTGCATCAGTCCACAGGAACCCTGGTCTTGCTGTCCTGGGGGCCACCGAAGTCCTCTTCTCTCCTTCTGCCTCCAGGTAACGCCATCTGAAGGGCACAGCTGCGGCTTCTGCCAGCTCCTGCTCCATGTGTTCCAGCATTAAAGTGGCTGCAGACCGAAACACTGAGAGCAGTTTTTTTCTTTCTCTCATCATAGTTTCTCCCGCCTTCATGAGTTCCATAGTTCTCTCCTCTTCTTCCCCTGAGCTCCAGCAGCCCCAGCGTGGCTGATGATACATTTTTATAGTTGTAAATTCATAGATTTGTGGGAGAGAGTGATGCTGGGGACTGTCTATTTCACCATCTTGACCAGAACTCCCCTCCTAACTGGTTTTGCAGCTTCTACTCTCATTTGCCTTTGGTCTGTTTTCAACACAGTAGCCAGCAGAATCCCTTAAAAATATGTCATTCTGTGTCACATCTCTTTTACAATTCTCCATTTGCTTTTCATCCTAGAATAAAAACCTAAGTCTTTATAATGAACTAAAATGCCCTGTACGGTCTTGTCCTCCAGCCCATATCTCTGAAGTCATTTGCTGCTGGTCTGCTCTCCCCTCACAGTGCTCCCACCACTTTGGCTTCCTCGGTGCTCCTTGAGCAGGCCAGGCATGATCCCCCTCAGAGCTTTTGTATATGGTGATCTCTGCTCGGATTGCTCCTCCCCAGGTGTTGTTTTGGCTCGTGCTCTCACTTCTTTCAGGTATTGTCATTGCCACGTTGTCTGAATTGCAATCCTCCGTACTACTATTCCCAGCCCTGATTTTTCTCCTTAGCACTATCAGTATCTATTTTGCTTATTTATGCTGTTTATTGTTCATTTCCCCCATTCTAATGCAAGCTCCACGAGTTCCTTACTGGCAAATGATAGGCATTCAATAAATATCTGCTGAAGATATGGATGTGTTATTTTATTACACTTAACTGGGCTACTTTTATTAATGCAAAAACTTATTATTTCTATGCCTGTAGACATAAGCATGGTTGCTAGAAGCTAGATCATCAACTGACATTCTGACACTTGGAGGTTTTTTGCTGGTTCATTTATACAGCAACTCGCCTTCACATTTTCTACAGTTGTTATTAGAGAGGGGTAAGTGATTCCATATTTGTTTTACACCTTAAAAATAATTTATTAGTCATCTAGATATGGAGTTCTAGGTATATATCCACCTGCTAAGTGCAATGGGGATATGAAAGTAGGATCTAAACCTTCAAGAAATTTACCATGCAACATACAGAAACCAGTCAGAGAAATATGAAACAGTGAAGAGCTAAAATGACCATTAACCAAGTACTAATAGTTCATATTTGACCCTGGTCTTGAGAGAATTCTACAAGGGAAATTAATCAGATACAGTCCAGTATCTAGCATTATTTATTTATAATGTGTTGCTGCAAATTTTATATGTCTCGAGTACTTGATATTGGGGTTTCCATCCATCTTTGATAACGTATTTGGTTTGACATTTCTTAATGTCACTGACGGCCTCCTTTTCTGAATTGTTGGTTATTTATGGCCTGTATCTCTGGCCACTCTTGTATGATTCACTCAGGTGGAGGGGGTTAATCTTGAGATTAAAAAAGTCACAAGAACAATCCCTCAAGCAGGAGGTGAGTTGTGAGGGGAACTGGACCTTTGAAGTCAGATCAGAATAGTGGAGCAGAGAGTGAGCCAGGATGTGTGTCTTCTGTTGTCTGCTCATGGGGGTGGCTTCTGTCACAGGCTTGTAATGAATTTAAGTTTCAGTGGTTTGGATGGCTGGCCTTGGTGACAGATAAAAGCTTTTGAAACTGGGCTTTAGCAGTGGGCAGCTGAATGCATTTTGAACTTTAGTAAGCTGAGCTGACTGGCACATCTTTTAACTATAAATAATACTCGTCCTGGACTGTAGTGATGGACACCCAAGGCCAGGGTGGCAGGGGACTGGGGGGAGTTCTTTTTGAGAACTTTTATTTCTCTTTCAGTAAATTAAACCATTTTTAAGACGAGGCTGAATAAATTACTTAAGATATAATATTTATATAATACTTTTCATTCTTTAGTTTGTTCAAGGTGATAATTTTTTTTTTTTAAATGTGAAACTACTTCTGTGTCATTAGGTTATTGTACCTTCTATATCAGAACTAAAGTGCAACAATTTTTGAGAGCAAAGTGGGTTTCTGCCTTCTACGGGCACTATAGTTGTTATAAAATAAGGAAGTAGGACTTTATTTTTTGAGATTGGTGGCTTCCTGCTCTGCTGACAAACTCCCCTAGAGGCAGGCTCCCTGTGTCTTTTGGATGTGTCCGTAGGTTTTTAAAAACAGTTTTGTTGAGATATAATTCATGTACCATACAATTTGTCCATCAGCCTTTTATTTCTTTTCACTACCAAATAATATTTTATTGCTCAGATGTACCATATTTTGCTTATCCATTCATCAGTTGATGGACATTTGAGTTGTTTCCACTTCGAGGCTATTGTGAATAATGCTTTTATGAACATCCATGTACAAGTTTCTGTGGGAACATGTGTTTTCATTCTGGGGGGACGTATCCCTAGGAATGGAATTTCTGAATCATGTGGTAGCTCTACATTTAACATTTGAGAGAGCTGCACCCGACCAGTTTTCCAAAGCAGCAGCACAATTTTGCAGTTCCACCAGCAGGGTATATGGCTTCTGATTTCTTCCCAGCCTTGCCAAAGCTTGCTACTGTCCATTTTTTGGGTTTTAGCCACCCTAGTGGATGT
>NW_007730872.1:136379-137296 GCF_000696425.1 Galeopterus variegatus | reverse complement strand
CCTCATTAATATATTGAAAGCACTTAGAATAGTGTATGGAGATGCATAGCAACACTGAGTACGTATTAATTATTATTTTATCATTTGTTGCACTAAATTATTACAATATATCACTTATCTTTCTCCCTGGAAGACTATCCTAACATTTGTACTTATGTGCCCGGTCTAGTGCCTGACAGACTATATGCCGAATATATTTTGTTGACTGGATGGAGGTCTTCTCAGCTGAGGCAATCAGTGAGTGAAACAGTGGACAGATGCCGGTCTCAACGTTGACACTTTACTGTACGACATTTGGATCGCAACCTAAAGGCCTTTCACACATTAGGACATGTTACTAGTGTCTGCCTTAGGGCATCCCCCCAGAGAGCAGAGCATACAACCCATGGGTGCAGATCATCCCGGAGGTCTAGAATCTCTTCAGTATACTTTTTCTTCCAATGTAACCATCCCCACTTTTTGTTTGTTTTCTCTTCCCCTTGTTGCTGAGTATGAGCTCAGGGAATGGTATCACTCTCTAATATCAGTCTAAGCCAGATCTCTTTTGCTGGATCCTTTGGCTTTCAGTCCCTAAAAGTTGAAGGTGCAAAGCTTGCTCTCAGCCCCTTTACAATCTCCATTGACATTCCTTCCCTAGGTGAGCTCATCTAGTTTAATGGTTTAAATACCATGTAAATGTTGATGACTCCCAAACCTGTTACTCCAGCCTTAACTCTTCCCTGGCACCTAGATTTACATTTCAATTGTCTACTTCATGTCTCACTTAGGTATCTAATAGCATCTCAAGCTTAATATGACCAAAACAGATTCCCCCCCAACAAACATGTTCTTCTTCCAGCTTTCCTCATCTCAGTATATGGCCTCATAAAATTCCTCGGTTACTAAAGTAAAAAATTCAAGATCCGTCCTTGATTCCT
>NW_007730872.1:131869-135009 GCF_000696425.1 Galeopterus variegatus | reverse complement strand
CCAAGGGTTGAGATCCCCTTACCGGTCATCTTTAAAAAAAAAAAAAATAATAATAATAATACGAGATTTTGAAGTGAGCTGCCAGTTGGCTATATCCAGATTTTCAAAGGAAATGAATATAAACCTCTTCTATAACTTTTGAAATTCTTTGATAAAATAAAAGGGTAGACATAGTCAATGAGAGAGGGTTTTGTGAGGATAAGTATTTATAATTCTGTGCTGTGTATCCCATTCCATGTCCTACTGAGAAGGATGAGGAATTCCTTCCCCCCACCTCAAAACTAGTGGTGGTTGGGAGCTTCCGTGGGTCCACTCACAAAGCTTACTGGGTAATTTCCTCAGTTGGGAGGTATAGCGGACTGGAGTTTTGCTTCTGCCTGGGGGATTTAGAAGACAGACAGACAGTCTAAATTTGGGAGCACAGTTAAGAGTGTGTGGCTACTTTAGGACTATTGGGGCAGGACTAAGAGGCCATCTGGGGGCCATCAGGGAGAGAGCATGTGTGCGAGCACATCTTGGGACCTGACTGATAGGGCTGCCTCCTAGGATGTGGTAGTTCCAGCAGCAATTTGTTGGAAAATGCCTAGGAGTTGAGGAAGGAATCACAAGAAATCACCCAAAATAGACATGCTTTTTCTTCAGTGAAGAGAACTGCGGGATAGAGGCCCCAGTAGAAATCCTCCAGAGCTCTGAAAGTTCCCCATGAGTGAGAAATACAGTTCCAAACATTTGGCAGGCCTGGAAAGCACAAAGCCAGGTTATTTTGGCATTAGTCCAAGTAAGACCCTTCCTGGCCCTTTCCCATTTTCCCTCTGTATTAGCCAATCTCAGTGGGGTTGAAGCTCTAGTTAGGTAGTCATTAGTATTCATAAACTGAACTGGAATTTCCAGTTTCTGATTTGAGGCTGTTTTGTGATTTGAAGTCATCTTGGGACACTCTGCTTGATAAGAGTGAAAGAAAAGGCTTGTCGCTTGCTGAAGTTCTTATTCTTTGGCAGGGGAAGATCTCCCCTCTGAACAAAGCTTGAAAAAATAGTGAGAGAGAATGAGTGAAATTATGATTTGATAATATTATAAGTGTGCGCGGTTATACAGACCAAAAACTCTACTTGTTCGGGCCCCTCAGACCACATATCATCTGAGAAATCTCCCAACATACAGATCTAAAGGAGCAACCTTTCCCTCTCTAGCCACTTTCCAGCAATCTTATTCTTTTATTTCATCAAAGAACTAATTACTATCTGAGTATATTGTTTGCGTGCATGCTGTTATCACTTATTTTCTACTGGGCTGCAAGTTCCACAAAAGCAGGAAACCTACCTATTTCATTTACTGCTACATCCCCAGTGACTAGAACAGTGCCCAGCAAATACAAGTGCTCAATAAATATTCATTGAGTGAATGAATGAATGAAAACAGTGAGAAACGTAGATCTGAGAGTGAGCTAAATGCACATTTACTTTTAATTTCAATGAATCTCTCTTTTTATTGTGGATTATTAATTTAAAAATTTTAACACTTACTTGTACATATTTGTGGGGTACAGTGTGTTGTTTCAATACATGCATAAGCTGCACAGTGATTCACTCAGGGTAGATAGAATACTTTGGACCCATTAGTTCACCACTTCTCCTTTCTCTCCATCCCCCTCCTGGCCTCTGGTAGCTGTTATTCTGCTCTCTACTTCTATGAGAACCACTGGTTTTTTGTTTTTTTTTTTCTTAACATTCCACATATGGGTGAGACCATGTGGTATTTGTCATTCTGTGCCTGACTTACTTCGCTTAACATGATGGTTTCTAGTTCCACCCATGGTGCTGCAAATGACAGGATATCATTTCTTTTTACAGCTGAATAGTATCCCTTATGTATATATACCACAGTTTTTTATTTATACGTTCGTCTGTTAATAGGCATTTAGGTTGATCCCATCTCTTGGCTATTGTGAATAGCATTGTGATGAACATGGGAGTGCAGGAGTCTTTTTGACATATTGATCATTTCCTTTGGGTATATACCCAGTAGTGGGGTAGGTGGGTTGTAAGGTAGCTTTATTTCCAGTTCTCTGAGGAACCTCCAAGCTGTTTTCCACAATGATTGTACCAGCTTACATTCCCACCAACAATGTAGGAAGGTTCTCTTTTCCCCACATCCTTGCCAACATTTGTTATTTTCTGTCTTGTTGATAATAGCCATTCTAACTTATGTGAGATAATATCTCTTCATTGTTTTAATTTGCATTTCCTTGATGCATTTCTTCATTCAAGAAATGTCTGTTCAGGTTCTTTGTCCACTTTTATATTGGTTTATTTGTTTTTTTTTTTTGCTGTTGAGTTGTGTGAGTTCCTTGTATATTCTGGATATTAGCCCCTTGTCTGATGTGTAGTTCCTAAACACCTTCTCTCATTCTGTAGGTTGTTTCTTTACTTTGTTGATAATGTCCCTTTCTGTGCAGAAGCTTCTCAGTTTAACAAAAGTCCCATTTATGTATTTTTTCTTTAGTTGCCTATGCTCAAAAAAATATAGCCCCCTCCCATTTTTGTGTAGTGTTTCTCCTGTGTTTTCTTCTAGTAATAATTTGTGGTCTTAAGTTTAGGTCTTTATTCCATTTTGAATTTATTTCTGTGTATGGTAAGAGGGAGGGGTGTATATTCAATCTTCTGCATGTGGATATCCAGTTTTCCCAGCACTATTTATTAAAGAGGCTTTCTGTCCTTTCCCCACTGTATATTCTTAACACCTTTGTCAAAAACCAGTTGACTGTAAGTGCATGGGTTTATTTTGGGGCTCTCTATTCTATTCCATTGATCTGTTTGTCTATTTTTATGCCAGAACCATGGTGCTTTGGGTATTACAGCTTTATAGTATATTTTGAAGTCAGGAAGTGTGATGCCTCCAACTTTGCTCTTTTTGTTCAAGATTGTTTTAGCTATAGAGGGTCTTTTGTGGTTTCATACCAATTTTTAAAACGTTTTTCTATTTCTGTGAAGAATGTTATTGGTATTTTGATAGGGATTGCATGTAATGTGTAGATTGCTACAGGTAAGCTGGGCATTTTTTTTTTTTTAAAGATGATGGGTAAGGGGATCTTAACCCTTGACTTGGTGTTGTCAGCACCACGCTCACCCAGTGAGCAAACC
>NW_007730872.1:119168-130869 GCF_000696425.1 Galeopterus variegatus | reverse complement strand
GAAGGGGAACTCTCATTAAACTATTAACAAATTTCTCAGCAAAAGCATGGCAGACGAGGAGAGTATGGGATGATATATTCAAAATACTGACAGAAAAAGCTGCCCGCTGAGAATACTATATTCCACACAATTATCCTTTAAAAATGAAGGAGAGATAAATCCTTTCAGGCAAATAAAAACCGAGGGAGTTTATCACCAGTAGACCTGCCTAGTAAGAAATGCTTATGGGAGTTCTTCAAATGGAAATAAAAACATGGTAAACAGCACTGCAAAGGCATATGAAAGCATAAATATTACTAGTAAGAGTAAATATATAAACACATACAAAATAATGTAACATTGTAATGGTGGTGTGTAAATTACTTTTAACCCTAATATAAAGTGAAAAGATAAAAATTTGTTAATGGACACATAATATAAAAAGAAGCAAACTCTGACTGCAAAAGCACAAACTGTGTGTGTTGGAGTAAATGTGTAGAATTTTAGTACAAAATTAAAACTTAGTTGTTATCAACGTAAAATAGATAGTTATAACTACAAGGTATTTTATACAAGGTTTAAGCGACTGATAAAGAAAAAATAAATCTATAATAGATACAAAAAAGATAAAGAGAAGAAGTTCAAAGCAAACTACTCTAAAAATTTTCAAATAGCAATTTAAGACAGCCAAAGAGTAATAGAGGAATGAAACCACTGCAAAAGATAATCAACAAAATGGCAATAGTAAGTCCTCACCTATCAATTACTACTCAAATGTAAATGAATTAAATTCCCAAATCCAGAAGCTTAGAGTTGCTGGATGGATTAAAAGAAAACCAGCAAGATCCAGAGATATGCCATCTACAAGAGACTCACTTTAAGTTTAAAGACAAATGTAAGTTGAAAGTAAAGGAAGAGAAAAAGATTTTTCATGCAAATGGTAACCAAAAGAAAGCATGGGTGGTTATAATTATATCAGACGAAATAGATTTTAAGTCAAAAACTGTGTCTAGAGACAAAGAAGTCATTACACAATGATAAAAGGGTCAATTCAACAGAAAGACATGATTATTATAAAAATGTATGCAACTGAACATCTAAATATATAAAGCAAATGATAGTTCTGAAGGGAGAAATTGAAAGCAATACAGCACTATTAAGGGACTTCAATATCCAGCTTACAGTAATGGATAAAGCATCCAGACAGTAATTGTTGACTCAAAGAAATTGTTGACTCAAAAAACACTATAGACTAAATGTACCTTTAGCACCTAACAGCAGCAGAATACACATTCTTCTTAAATGCACATGAAACATTCTCCAGAATAGATCACATCTTAGGTCACAAAACAAGTCTTAACAAACTTAAGAAGACTGAAATTATTCCAAATATTTTTTTTGGACAACAAAGTACTGAAACTAGAAATGAATAATATTGAGAAAACAGGAAAAATCACAAGTACATGGAAATTAAACAACACACTCTTGAATAACCATAGGGTCAAAGGGGATATCAAAAGGTAATTTAAGAAGTATCTTAAAGCAAATAAAAACAAAAAATAACATAGAAACACTTTGGGAAACCAGCATTAGAAGGATGTTTATAGTGATAAACACCTACATTAAAAGAAGAAATATCTCAAACAATCTAACTGTACACCTCAAGGAACTAGAAAAAGAAGAACTAAATAAGCCCAAAGTTAGCAGTGGGAAGGAAATAATAAAGATTTGAGCAGAAATAAATCCAATAGAGATAGAAAAATGATAGGAAAAAATCAACAAAACTAAGAGTTGTTTTTTATTTTATTTGTTTTATTTTTATTTATTTATTTAAATTATTATTATTATTATTTTTTTTTTGAAGATGACCCGTAAGGGGATCTCAACCCTTGGCTTGGTGGTGTCAGCACCACGCTCTCCCGAGTGAGCCACAGGCCAGCCCCAGAATGAAGATGACCGGTAAGGGGATCTCAACCCTTGGCTTGGTGTTGTCAGCACCACGCTCTCCCGAGTGAGCCACAGGCCAGCCCCAGAATTGTTTTTTAAAAAGATAAACAAAATTGATAAACCCTTAGTTAGACAAACTAAGAAAAAAAGAGAGAAGACTCAAATAAATAAATCAGAAATAACAGAGTAAACATTACAACAATTCCTCAGAAATAAAAAGAATCGTAAGAGACCTCTATGAACAATTATACAGCAACAAATTGGATAACCTAGAAGAAATGGATATATTCCTAAAACCATATAACCTACCAGAACTGAACCAAGAAGAAATAGAAAGCCTGATCAGAACAATAACAAACAAGGAAATTGGATCAGTAATCAAAAACCTCCAAACAATGGAAAGCCCAGGACCAGGTGACTTTATGGGTGAATTCTGTCAAATATTTAATAAGAATTCATACCAGTCCTTCTTAAACTCTTCCAAAAAGCAGAAGAGCAAACACTACCAAACTCATTTTATGCAGCTTGCATCATTCTGATACCCCAAACTAGACAAAGAAACCATAAGAATAAAAAAACGACATAGATGCTAAACAGATGAATATAGATGCCAAGATCCTCAATAAAAGACTAGCAAGCAGAATTTAACAGCACATTAGTGGATCACATACCAAGATCAAGTGAGATTTATCTCAGGATGCAAGAATGGTTCAATTTCTACAAATCAATCAATGTAATACTCCACATTAACAGAATAAATAATAAAAAACACATGATCATCTCCGTAGATGCAGCAAAAACATTTGACAAAGTTCAACATCGAAGTTGATCACAATTAAAACTCTCAACAAAATAGGTATAGAAGAAAATTACCTCAACATAATAAAGGCCATATATAAAAAGCCCACAGCTAACATTATAATCTGTGAGGAAAACTGACAGCTTTTTCTCTAAGATCCAAGCATGCCCACTCTCACTACTTCTTTTCAACATAGTACTGAAAATCTGAGCCAGAATAATTAGACCAAATAAATAAACAAATAAATAATAAAAATAAAGAAAGAAATAGAAATCATCCAAATCAGAAAGGAAGAAGTATAATCATCTTTGTTTGCAGTAGCATAATCATATATGTAGAAAACCTCAAAGACTCCACAAAAAACTGTTAGAACTAATAAATGAACTTAGTAAAGTTGCAGGACACGAAATTGGCATAAAAAATCAGTCATGTTTCTACAGAAACAGCAAACTATCTGAAAAAGAAGTTAAGAAAACAATTCCATTCACAATAATGTCAAAAAGAATAAAATACTTAAGAAAAAAACCTAACCAAAGTAACGAAAGATTTGTACGATGAAAATTATAAAACACTGATGAGGAAAATTAAAGACAACATGTATAAATCAAAAGATATCCTGTGTTCATGGATTGGAAGAAAAAATATTGTTAAAATGTCAATACTACCCAAAGTGACTTACAGACTCAATGAAATCCCTATCAAAATCCAATGGCATTCTTTATAGAAATAAAATAAAAACAATGCTAAAATTATTTGGAACCAGAGACACACACACAGAACAAATAACCAAAGCAATCTTTAGCAAGAAGAACAAACCGGAGGTGTCACACTTCCTTACTTCAAAATATATTATAAAGCTACAGTAGTTAAAATGGTATGGCACTGGCATAATAAAAGATATATAGAAAAATGTAACAGAGAACTCCAAAATAAGTCCACACATCTATGGCCAGTTGATCTTCAACAAGAGTGCCAAGCACACACAATGGGGAAAGGACAGTCTCCTCAATAAATGGTGTTGGAAAACTGGATATTCACTTTTAGAAGAAAGAAACTGGATACTATCTTACACCATATAAAAAAATCAACTCAAAATGACTTAAAGACTTAAATGTAAGACCTGAAATTTTAATTATAAAACTATTAGAAGAAAATGCTGGAAAAAAATCTTTTTGACACTGGTCTGGGCAAAGATTTTTAGTATATGACACAAAAAGCACAGGCAAGAAAGGCAAAATAGACAAATGGGACTGCTTCAAACTAAAAAGCTCTGCACAGCAAAGAAAACAATCAGCAGAGTGGAGGGGCAACCTATGGATTATCAGCACCACACTCAGCCAGTGAGCCAACCGGCCTATATAGGATCCGAACCCGTGGCCTTGGTGTTATCAGCACCGCACTCTACCGAGTGAGCCATAGGCTGGCCTGGATTGTAAGAAAATATTTTTCTCCCAATCCACACCACATATCTGATAAAAGATTAATGTTGAAAATATATAAGGAACTTATACTTATCTCAAAGTACTATGTAATTTCCCTGGGATTTTTCATTTTACCCATTGTTTATTTAGGAGAATGTTGTTTAATTTCCATACATTTTTGAATTTTCTAAATTTCCTTCATTATTGTGGACTTGTTTTGTGGCCAAAAATAAATTTTAAAAAAGAAAGAAAAATAAATCAATGAAAAAATAAATATAATAATCAAAGTCATAGAAGTAGAGAGTAGAACAGTGCTTGCCAGGGCTGGGACAAGAAGGAAATGGGGAGATGTTGGTCAAGGGGGACAAAGTTACTAGAGACCTAGAATACAGTAAAGTGAATATGTAACATAGAGTAATAATACTTTATGGTATACATGAAATTTGCTAGGAGGGTAGGTCTTACGTATTCTCACCAAACACACAAAAATTGAAAATAGTAACCATATGAGGTGATGGATATGTTAGAATTTTTCCTTTTCTTCCTTTTTTTTTTGGTTTTTCAACATGACCTCCTAGGGATCTCTTTGTAATATTGATGTGGGAGGACAGGACTCATCTATGCCTGTAGCTATGGTATCTCAGTGTGGTGGATAGACTGGTGAATCCACAAGAAGATATCAGCTCACACCTGTTAGAAAAAAGACAAGAGATAATAAGTGTTGGTGAGGATATGGAGAAAAGAAACACCTGTACACTGTACACCCATTATGGGAAACAGTATGGAGGTTCTCCAAAAAATTAAAAATGTTACTACCATATGTCCCAGCAATGCCACTCTTGGTTTTATATTCAACAAAAATGAAATAAGTATCTCAAAGAGATTTCTATACTCCCACATTCATTGAAACATTATTCACAATAGCCAAGATATGAAAATGATCTAAAAGGATAAATTAATAAAGAAAATGTGGTATATATACACAATGAAATGTTATTCAATCCTACAAAAGGAGATCCAGCCATTTTCAACAACATGGATGAATCTGGAGGACATTACATTAAGTGAAATATTCCAGACACAGAAAGACAAATGCCACATGATCTCACTTATATGTGGAATCTAGAATAATCAAAGTCACTCTCCATCTAGAAGCAGGCAAGGAGAGCATGGGTGGGGTCCTAGGCAGGATCCAAGGGCAGCCGGTAAGGAGAGCACACCTAAAGTCCTGGACAGAAGCCAAGAGCAGCCCCTTCTGCCCAAAAGAAGGCAAGAGGCAGAGTATACATGGGATTGTAGGCAGAAGCAAGGGAAGATCCCTCCACCAGGAAGCAGGTAAAGAGAGCACACCTGGTGTCCTAGGCAGGAGCTGAGGGCATCATCCCCTACCTGGAAGCAGGCAAGAGAGCATGCCAAAAACACAACTTCAGCGTGAGTGGTCTAATGCAGCCACTGCCACAGTCATGGCTGCTGCAAAAGTGTCTCAATGTCACAGTAGTAGCCACAGCCACCATGCAGGCAGCTCAGCAGACACTCAACTGCATTGACACAAGGAGAGTCACCAATGGAGACCAGAAAAAGACAAGGACATCTCTTTCCTCAAAGCTCACTCCAGACTAATAGAAGAAGCAACTGCTGTATCCAGATGACCAGACATCAATGCAGAGATACTAGAAACATGAAAACAAAACAAAACAAAACAACAACAACAAAAAATGACACCTCCAAAAAAATACAGTAATTCTCAAATACCAGACCCTATAGAGCAGGAAACCTTTGAAGTGACTGTAAAGGAATTCCAAGCAACAATCTTATGGAAACTCACTGAGATACAAGAAGACTCAGTTAGACAACATAATGAAATGAGGAAAAAATCCAGGATATGAAGGAGGAAATTTACAAAGAGATTAATTCTTTAAAAAAGAATGTAGCAGAACTCACAGAACTAATTCCCTCAATGAAATAAAAAACACAAGTAATAGCTTAAGAAGCATGCTAGAACAAACAGAGTTTCTGATCTTGAAGATAATCTTTTTGAAATAACTCAGGAGGAAAAAAAAAGAAAAAATAATTTTAAAAAATGAAGAAAATCTAAGAGAGCTAGCAGACAATCTTAAGTGCACAAACATTTTTATCATGGGTGTTCAAAAAGGGGAGGAGAAAAGAAAAAGCATGGAGAACCTATTCAATGAAATAATAAGAGAAAACTTCCCAGGTATAGGGAGAGACAAGGATCTTCAGATCCAGGAGGCTCAAAACTCCCCAAAAAGATTGAACCCAAAAAGATCTTCTACAAGACACATTATAGTCAAATTGGCAAAGCTCAAAGACAAAGAGAGAATCTTAAAAGAAGCAAGAGAAAAGCATCAAGTCACCTATAAGGGAGCTACCATCAGACTAACAGCAGACTTCTCAACAGAAACTCTACAGGCTGGAAGAAAATGGGATGATATATTCAAAATACTAAAAGAAAAAATCTGCCAGCCAAGAATACTATACTCAGCAAGGCAATCCTTCAGAAATGAGGGGAAAATAGTGTATTTTCCAGACAAAGAAAAACATGGGAGTTTACCACCACACAACCAGCCCTACAAGAAATCCTCAAGGAAGTCTTGCATTTGGAATCAAAAAAAGATCATCACTACCACAAATACACAAGAAAGAACAAAATCCACTGGTAGAACAAAAATACAAACAAGAAAGAGAAACTAAATTTTACCATTACAAAAAACCATAATGACTATATAAGAATGCCCTTGCTTTATTTCTGATTTTAGTAATTTCAATCTTCTCTCTTTTTTTCTTGGTCAGTCTAGATAAGGGTTTGCAAGTTTTTATTGATCATTTTAAAGAATCAGCTTTTGGTTTTGTTGATTTTCTCTGTTGATTTTTAATTTCCTATTTCATATTTTTTTGTTAGAATCTTTGTTTTTCCTACTTATATGTGCATTTGGTTTAGCTTGTTCTTCTTTTTCTATTTTCTTAAGGTAGAAGTTTACATTACCTATTTGAGCTTTTCTTATTGTTATTATAGGTATTTACATGTCTAAATTTTCCTGTAAGCACTGCATGAGCCCTGCATCCTGCAAACTTTGATATGTTGCACTTTGATCTTTATCTCAAAGTACTATGTAATTTCCCTGGGATTTTTCATTTTACCCATTGTTTATTTAGGAGAATGTTGTTTAATTTCCATACATTTTTGAATTTTCTAAATTTCCTTCATTATTGTGGACTTGTTTTGTGGCCAAAAATAAATTTTAAAAAAGAAAGAAAAATAAATCAATGAAAAAATAAATATAATAATCAAAGTCATAGAAGTAGAGAGTAGAACAGTGCTTGCCAGGGCTGGGACAAGAAGGAAATGGGGAGATGTTGGTCAAGGGGGACAAAGTTACTAGAGACCTAGAATACAGTAAAGTGAATATGTAACATAGAGTAATAATACTTTATGGTATACATGAAATTTGCTAGGAGGGTAGGTCTTACGTATTCTCACCAAACACACAAAAATTGAAAATAGTAACCATATGAGGTGATGGATATGTTAGAATTTTTCCTTTTCTTCCTTTTTTTTTTGGTTTTTCAACATGACCTCCTAGGGATCTCTTTGTAATATTGATGTGGGAGGACAGGACTCATCTATGCCTGTAGCTATGGTATCTCAGTGTGGTGGATAGACTGTAAGGTTCCCCCGCAAGACTCTCAGCCCTGGTATTGGGCCTTTGTGTAACCCCCTTTCTTTGAGTGTTGATGGGGACTGTGACTTGCTTCTAGGCAATAGTATATGGCAAAGGTGATAGGATATCACTCCCGTGGTTGTGTTATGTTACTTAAAACTCCCTCTAGAGACTCCTTGTTGGCTTGATGAAGTAAGCAGCCAGTTGGAACAGCTCACTTGGCTGTGGGAGGCCTCTAGAATCCAAGGGTTGCCTCCAACTGGCACCCAGCAAGAAGCAGGAGCCTTCAGTCTTGCTTCTGAGGGCCCTTCAACCACAGGGAAATAAATTCTCACTAGAAACACAAAACTGGTTTAAACCATTATCAGTCACTTACCCCTGAGGGTCCATGAAGGATTTAAGTAGAAAAAATTGGGGTGGAAAGGCAGACTGAGTTATTTGATTTTTGAAGGGATGGATGGCTGCTCAAAAGTAAGACTGGGTGTGTAACAGGGACACTCAGCTGAGACAGACTTCTCTGGTGTCAGTATTTTTTTTTTTTTTTTTTTTTTTTTTTTTAGGTATCTCCCTATACTTGTTGTCTATATGCCTAAAGTCTTGAGAATGACCTGATGGCAAGAGAATTCACCTGGTCCAAGGGTGGAATAAGAAGAATGGAACTCAGTCACAGAGATACTGAAAAATCCTCTGCACTGATGCTAACCGTGGCAGCATGCAGGCAAAACCAGAGAGGGCAACTCAGGGGCAGAAAGTAGGCGTAGTGGTAACTGAGCCCAGAGGAAATTTGCATCCTCTTTGTGCTGAGAGCACACCTTTCCTCCCTAACCTGAGTGTCCTCCGCTCCAAGTGAACTCTGACTCAGATGCAGAGCCTGACCACTCTTCTCACATCCCCAGGAAAGATTGGAAAAAAGACTGTGGGTGGGAGCAGAGAGAAGGCCAGGGACCAAGTCACCTGGGTTGTGACTGGAAGAGGGGTCAAAATGCAGCTGGCACTGACAGGCTTGTTCATGCTGCTCTACATCCTGCTGTGTCTCCTGGGGATCTTGTCAAATGGCTTCATTGTGCTGGTGCTGAGCAGGGAGTGGCTGCGATATGGCAGGCTGCTTCCCTTGGACAGGATCCTCATTAGCTTGGGTGTCTCCCGCTTTTTCCTGCAGTGGGTGGGAATGGTGCACAACTTTTACTTCTTCCTCTGCCCGGACGAGTACTCCGTGGGTTTCATCCGACAGTTTATTTCTCTGCCCTGGGACTTCCTGAACTCAGCCTCCTTCTGGTTTGGCACCTGGCTCAGCGTCCTCTTCTGTATGAAGATCGCTAACTTCAATCACCCGACCTTCCTCTGGCTGAAGTGGAGGCTCCCGGGGTTGGTGCCCTGGCTCCTGTTGAGCTCTGTCCTGATCTCCTTCATTGTAACTCTGCTCTTCCTTTGGGGGAACCATAGTGTGTATAAAGGATTCTTCATTAGAAAGTTTTTGGGGAACACAACTGATACGCAATCTAAAAAGAGGATGGAAATTCACTATTTTCTGCCCCTGAAACTTGTCATGTCGTCAATTCCTTGCTTTGTTTTTCTGGTCTCAACTGCACTCTTGATTAGTTCTCTTAGGAGACACACCCGGAGAATGCAGCACAGTGCCAGCAGCCTGCAGGACCCCAGCACCCAGGCTCACACCAGAGCTCTCATGTCCCTCATCTCCTTCCTCGTTCTTTATGTTCTGTCTTTCCTGTCCATGATCATTGAGGCCGCAGCCTTTGTCCCCATACAGAAAGAGTGGTACTGGCTATGGCAAATTTCAATCTACCTGTGCACATCTGTCCATCCCTTTGTCCTCATCATCAGCAACGTCAAGCTCCGAGTCATGTTCAAGCAGCTACTTCTGGTGGCCCGAGGCTTCTGGATGGCTTTGGTGGCCCAGCAGAGACTCGGGTGAGGATGACCGAACTGCTGCACACCTACACGGAAACGTCTCCATAGGCAGATGACTACGGGATCATGTTGTGGGGTTCCTTCTCTGGGAAGGAGACAAGAGAAGAAAATCCAGGAACTCTCTGAGTGTGCTTCCTTTCCTTGGGGTACTAATAAAATGTAGTCCCATGGATCTCAGAGAGGCAGTATTGTCCAGAAGTTCAGAATATAAAATTTTATAGTACTCTTTCTGTTTGCATCTCCTTTGTTATCTGGAAGTCTTCAGTTAAAAGTGGATTAACTGTATCATCTTATCTCAACTGCCTTCTAGGGAGTTAAAATGTTTGTGTCTGCAATTGAACTAGGATGTGGATGGGGAAACAACCGTCTTGAGAACAATGTAATACTTAACTACAAGAGCCCCACGAATCAGGTAACTGTAGTAGACAGCGACTAGGGCTGTGCGTTCTAATTGCCCTTCACGGTATAGAGGTTTTTTTTTCCTTGCCAAACTTGGATAATTTGGTTTTATTTTATTAAGGTTACTGGAGGTTTTCTTTATACCACCTCATCATTTTTATTAGTATTTCCATTGCTTTGTCTTTGATTTTTGGTTCTCTGAAGTCTGAGTGGCAGCAAGACATTTTCCGTATTTATTATTCCTTTAGAAAAAGACGATTTGTGACTTTCTCCTTTTTCAGATTGTCTCTGGGACTTTTGTTTTTCTTCAAGCAAATGTCACAAATTCATATCTGCCTTGAATAAACATGTAGCTTTTATTCCAAAGAACAGACTTGAGAATTTCACTTAGTTTGTGTCTAAAAACTATTTTAAATTCTTTTAAAAAGTCATCCTATTAAATTTTATGTTTAAATATTGTTTCAAAATAACTTACTCTAATTACTATGCTAATGTTTTTAGAAATAATTTTGGAAAAAAATTTAATTAGAGATTGGCGCCTCTGAGGCAAGGTTAAAAATTTTTGCTAAAAGGCATCAATGTGCAAATTTTAGAGACTAGCTTGCAACTAGATTCCTGATAGGGAGAAATTTTAATCTCTGAGAGTGAAAAGTAAGTTCTTTATTGATTAGGGTATATGCTGCTAAGTGGATGCATGCTCATAAACTATAATCTTTTGGCAAATGTCTCTACATTTTTAATTTAAGCATTTATTTTTTAAGTATGTAACATTTTGCATGGTTAAAAATTCAGAATGTATTAAACAGTAAATATGTATATAATCTCCCTCTTACCTGTTCCCTTATGAGACACTTTTATAAGCTTTATGTCTGTCCTTCTAGAGATATTTTATTCTATACCAGAAAGCCACTAATGCTTAACTAATAAACCAATCAACCAATTTACATACTGGTATATTCTGTATCGGTAACCAACTAGCTAACCAATTAAATAACTTATTAGCCACCTTGTCTCCGTGTCTTTCTATACAAATGGTTGTACACTATGTGCACTGTTCTACTCCTTGCTCTTGCCATTTAACAATACATCTTGGAAATCTTCATATGTGGGCATATACAGTATTTTTGACATTTTTTTTTGGCATGTATGTACAAGAATTTTTTTAACTAGTCATCTGTGGTCATTTAGGTTACTTCTTGTCATTTTCTATTACAATAGTGTTGCAATAAATAATCTACATATGTAATTTTGCATATATGCAAATTAACTATAGAATAAATTTCATGAAATGGAATTACTGGGTCAAACGGTATGTGCATTCTTAATTTTGACAGATATTGCCCTCCATAGGTTTGCATAAATTTACCTTTTCACCAGTAATTTATGCATTCTTATTTTCATACTTTATTTTTTGCCAGTGTGTTATGTAAAAAAATGGCATATTAGTGTAGTTACAATTTGCATGACTCTTATGAGTGTTTATCATTATTTTATATATTTACAGCCATTTGTGTTTATTTTCTGTGGACAGTTTAGATTTTTTTTTT
>NW_007730872.1:111930-118587 GCF_000696425.1 Galeopterus variegatus | reverse complement strand
AAAACACAATTCCTGGTGCTCACATGTCCCGAAGCCTGTCAGTAGCTCCAAGCTAAGAATCCTTGCTCTCTGCAGTGGTATTCCTGGTTGTGTGATTATGAGAGGCAAAGTATACTGCATAGGGGATGCTGTAGTCTGTTTTGTGTTGCTGTAACAGAAATACCAGAGACTGGGTAATTTATAAAGAAAAGAGGTTTATTTGGCTTATGATTCTGGGACAGCTGCGTCTGGCACAGGCCTCAGGCTGCTTCTACTCATGGCGGAAAGTGGCAGGGAGCCAGCGGGTACAAGCAGATCACATGGTGACAGGAAGCAAGAGAGAGAGAGAAGGTGCCAGGGTCTTTTTAAGCAACGAGCTCTCATGGGAACTAATAGAGTGAGAACTCACTCATTAATCTCCCCTCCCCCCAGGGAGAGCATTAATCCATTCATCAGGGATCCGCCCCCAAGACTCAGTCAGTTTCCAACACTGCCACATTGGAGATCAAATTTCCACGTGAGTTTTGGAGGGGGCAACACATCCAAACTCCATCATTCCGCCCCTGGTCCCCCAAAACTCATGTCCCTCTCACATGCAAAATACAATCATTCTATCCCAACAATCTCAAAAGTCTTAGCTTGCTCCAGCACCAACTTAAAAGTCCAAAGTCCAAAGTCTCATCTGAGACCAAAAGCAAAAGTCCTTCCAGCTGTGAACCTGAAAAACAAAACCAAATTTATCTACTGCCAAGGTACAATGGTGAAACAGACATTGGGTATACTTTCCCATTCCAAAAGGGAGGAATAGGCCAGAAGAAAGGAAAAACAGGCCCCAAACAAGTCCAAAACCCAGCAGGGCAGACATTATGTCTTAAACCTCCAAAATAATCTTCTTTGACTCCAAGTCCTGCATCCCGAGCACAATTGGGCATATGAGCCCCCAAAGCATCAGGCAGCCTTGTTCCCACTGTAAGGATACCGTAGGCACCCAGGCGGGGGACACTCCCTGGCAATATGGCGCCCTTCCGGGTTCTTCTCTGCAGTAGACAAGCCCGCCGGCACCAAACCTCAACCAGTCACAGGTCAAAGCTCACCTCCCGCCCAGCCCTGTCCAATCAGCTATCGCCCCATCCATCCCCCATCCAAACCCGGAACGCAGCTCCCTATAAATATACGCGTAAAGCGGAACTTCTCTGGTGAATTGTCAGCCCGGGTCTCGCGTGCCTCCTTCATCTGTCCGTGCCTCCTTCATCTGTCCGTGCCTCCTTCATTGGTACCGAAACCTGGGAGGAGCTCACCCCTTACCCGAGGGGACTCCTTCTCGGATCTCCTTCACTCTCTCAGTGGTTCCCGCTGCTGACGCTTCACCCTCATCCATTTTCTCTGGCGCTGGCTTCCCGCACCCACCACTGGCTCATCTAAACGTAAGTCTCCCTTTAGAGGTGCCATTTTAAACTAGGACTACCCCTTCGGCATCCAGACCTAACAGGGGCAGTACGCCCCACTATGGCCTTCAGGGCCTCAGTGGACCCCTAAATACTCCCTTGTCACACCAGACCGTCCACATTCTACTCCTCTCCCAACCCAAAGTGAAAGGTGATCCTTGCAGGGCAAAGCTCCCATTCTCTCACTTTCTCTTTCAATTTACTGTTTCTGTTTCTCCGAGCCCAGGGCTCCTGAAAATCCTGGTGCCGGGTTCCTTCGAGCCTCCGGGCACTCGCCCTTGCCAAGGTGACGGAAGATTAAGTGACGACTTATACCTTCCTCCCTCCTGGTTCATCTCTGAACCTCCGGGACTGGCACATTATAGTGGGGACGCCCTCTATATTTGTGTCTTTCCCTCCCACCGGCCAAAGGATTCTCTCTTCTCCACCTCCCTAGCTTCTTCTCTCCTTCCTGCCTGAACATGGGAGCTTCCCCCTTGTCACCTTTAGCGGACTCCCCCCTTCAATGTCTTATAAAAAACCACAACACTTTGTCTTTAGAACCCAATATCAAGCCTAAGCTTCTTATAAAGCTCTGCACACAAGAGTGGCCCCAATACCAATTAGATAATCAAAACAAATGGCCACCAGAAGGCACACTAGACCCTGATATTCTCTGAGATTTGTTTAACCTCTGCCAGTGCCAGAGAAAATGGAAGGAGATTCCCTATGTTGCCCACTTGCCCCAAATCCCTCCCTACCTGTTCTCCCTCCCAGGTTCTCCTTGCTTCCAACCCCCCTCTGTCCTCACCGCCTCCGTCATTCCCTACTTCTGATGGTTTTGACCCTGCGGATGAACCTCCTCCGTACAGACCCCCTCCTTCTGTAGTTCCGTCTGCCCCTGAATCCCCACAACCCACTCCACTGCCATCTTCTTCCTCCCCACCATTTTCTGCCTCACCGGCTCCACCGCCATCTTCCACCACACCTAACCCTTCAACAAAATAATGCCTTTGCCTGCACTCCTCACCCCTCTAACCCTCTCAAGCTCTGCCTATCCCGACTCCCAAGTCTCCCTCCAGTATAGGAACAATGATCACTCCCATTAACGCCATCCTGTTTCTCTCGCTGTACCTAGTAGGTACTTCTGTAGGTACTTCTAAATCCTCATACGTCTGGAGGTTCACAGTACGAGAAACCTATACAGAGAAACAAGGTCACCACCAGTCAACTCCCTTCCACGGTGGACTGTTCTGTAGCTGGATGCCAAAGTGCCATCACTATCCCACTTACAAACAGTAAGCTGATCACTCAATCTTCCTGCCCATACCTATGCTTTATGTTTGACCAGACTCAAGAGTCCTGCAGGTGGTGGCCAGACACTTATGGGGGATGCCCGTACTGGTCGTACAAAATCCACGACTCGCTGATAGGTGCAGGAGGCCAAGTATTTCAGCGCAGTATGGGAAACTCTTACCAACTTAACATTAAGGACCCCTAGGACTCTAGGTGGGCTGGGGTAGTGGTTGGATTCTTCTACTGCAATGGCTATGCTTCTCTCCCTTGCGGACAAGTCCACATCACCCGTGAATACACTTTCGTGCCTGATCCCTTGTCCAATGTACATACTCACATCTCTCAACAAGAAGAAACCCTTTCCTCAGCAATAAACGCCGCCAACCAGCCCCCCCCCCACATTTACACTTGGCAACAAATTATTTCTGAAACCATTGCTTTCCTCAACCAGACTCTCCTCAACTCTACCCCTCCTAACAATTGCTTCCTTTGCGCATCTCTGCTGCACCCACTTCTGGCTGCTGTCCCTGTGAACATTACCTCATTCTCCTCCACTTCCTCCCATGCACCCCTCAGCCTTCCCAATGTTCCTCTGTGGAACCCTGATAACACCTCCAACTACTCCTGAGTGCCTTACCACTGTATTTTGGGATCATCCGCTCTCCCATCCATCTTCTTACACCATTGCACTACAAATTCCACCATCACAAACCACACAGTAACCACACCAGGCATCTTTTTTTGGTGTAACGGAACCCTTTCCAATTTTGTTTTTACTAATATCTCCACCCTCTGCTTCCTAGTTACTGTCGTTTCCCAGCTAACCCTCTAGTCCCACTCAGAGCTTTTCTACCTTTTCCATCCAACCACAAGACAGCGTCGAGCCACCTTTCTCCCAGTCCTGGTGGGAATGTCCTTAACAACGTCAATTATTTCAACCTGCCTGTCGGGAGGGGCCTTGGGACATACTCTATGGGCGGTAAAGGACATTAATACCAAACTTGAAAAAGCCCTCACCTCCACAGCCGAATCCCTGTCTGCCTTACAGAGACAAGTCACCTCCCTAGCCAAAGTTACCTTACAAAACCCCAAGCACTAGACCTCCTCACAGTGGAAAAGGGCGGCACTTGCATCTTCCTCCAGGAAGAATGTTGTTGTTATATCAGTGAGTTGGGGGTAGTAGAAACCAATGTTGTCAAACTCACCAACTTAGCCTCGGACCTCTGAACCATCAACCACCCCAACCCTTTCTCCTCTCTTTTCCAAAACTCACTTCTCACCTGGGTATGGCCGATATTAGGACCCCTAACTGTAATATTCATGGCCTTTCCTTTCCTGCCTTGCATCATAAAGTTCATCCAGTCCGAAGTTGGTAAAATTTCTAACCAAACTTTTAACCAGCTTTTACTCAGGAATTACCAACTATTGGCCACAGAGTACCCTACCAGCTCTTCAACGGATCAGCTAACACACTGTTAAAATGGATCTACATCACCAATGGTCCCTGTTCCTGGAGGTTTTAGCTATGGATGCCTGGATACTCTCCCCTATGGTTTCCTACACGCACTGGACTCAACAAATAACTGACCTGTGGCTTCAGGGAACGTTTCGAGAATTCTCCTCCCCTCGAAAGTACTTTATTTTCCACTCTCCTTTGGGGCCTAATAAAGGGTCTCCTATCTCCTCCCAATTCCTCTCCCCTCACTATGCCCCCATCCAGCAGGAAGTAGTTAGAAGATTACGATGACCCATTCCCCACAACAGAGGAAAAAGGGAGGAATGTAAGGATACCGTAGGCACCCAGGCGGGGGAGACTCCCTGGCAATATGGCGCCCTTCTGGGTTCTTTTCCGCAGTAGACAAGCCCGCCGGCGCCAAACCTCAACCAGTCACAGGTCAAAGCTCACCTCCCACCCAGCCCCATCCAATCAGCTATTGCCCTGTCCACCCCCCATCCAAACCCGGAATGCAGCTCCCTATAAATATATGCGCAGTCCTTCAATAAAGCAGAACTTCTCTGGTGAATTGTCAGCCCGGGTCTCACGTGCCTCCTTCATCTGTCCGTGCCTCCTTCACCCACCGCTCTGCCAGGCACAGCCCAGTGGGCCACACTGGTGCCTGTGGCTTTTCCAGGCCTGTGTTGCACGTTACCAGTGGTCCTGAAGTTCTGGGGTCCTGGCGATAGCCCTGCTGCACTGGCTGTACTAGACATTTCCCTGGTGGGGGCTGTCTGTGGGGGCTCTGACCCCACTTTTCTTCTTGGCATTGCTTTAGTAGATGACCTCTGTGGTGGCTCCACCCCTGTGGCAGGTCTCTGTGTGGGCTTCCAGGCTTTTCCATATATCCTCTGGAATCTGGGTGGAGGCTGCCACGCCTCCACTGCTCTCAGGTCCTGCCGGCCTGCAGACTTAACACAACGTGGATACCACCTAGGTTTCGGGCCTCTACTCTCTAGGGCTGCTGCACGAACCACACTCAGGGCTGCTCTAGCCGGAGAAGTTGAGATGCAGGGAGCAGGTTCCCGAGGGCAGCTGTGCCCCAGGTTTGTCCTCTGGGACAACTCAGTCCTTCTAGGCCTCTGGGCCTGTGATGGGTGGGACACCCTTCCAGACTTCTCAAATGCCTTCAGGGCTTTTCTCTCACTATCTTGGCTCTTAGCAACTGGCTGCTTCACTGCCAAGATATTATCTTTAGCAAGCAGTTTATCTGCTTCACCCTTGCATTGTTCTCCAGCTCTCTGCTTCTTTACTGCATGGCCAGGCTGCAAAGTTTCCAAATCTTTACACTCTGATTCCCTTTTAAATTCAGGCTTTACATCATGATTTTGCCGCCATAACTCAGAGTAGGCTCTTAAAAGCAACCATGCAGCTTCCTTAATGCTTTGCTGCTTAGAAATTTCTTTGGCCAAATGCTCTGGTTCATCACTCTTAAGTTCCAACTTCCACAAAGTCCAAGGACATGTACACAATGCAGCCAGGTTCCTTGCTATGGTGTAGCAAGGGTGATCTTTTGTCCAATTTTCAATAAGTTCCTCATTCCTATCTGAGACCTCATCATCCGCATGGCCCTTACTGTCCACATTTCTATCAGCATTCCGCTCGCCACCACGTAAGTCTCTAAGACATTCCAAATTTTCCCTCATCTTTTTCTCTTTTTCTAAGTCCTCCAAACTCCTCCAACCTTTGCCCATTACCCAGTTCCAAAGCTGCATCCACGTTTTCAAGTATCTGTATAGCAACACCCCACTCCTTGGCACCAATTTTCTGTTTTAGTCCGTTTTGTGTTGTTATAACAGAAATACCAGAGACTGAGTAATTTATAAGGAAAAGAGGCTTATTTGGCTTACAATTCTGGGACAGCTGTGTCTGGTACAGGCCTCAGGCTGCTTCTACTCATGGTGGAAAGTGGCAGGCAGCCGGCGGGTACAAGCAGATCACATGGTGAGAGGAAGCAAGAGAGAGAGAGAGGAGGTGCCAGGGTCTTTTAAAGCAACGAGCTCTCGTGGGAACTAATAGAGTGAGAACTCACTCATTCATCCCCACTCCCCCAGGGAGAGCATTAATCCATTCGTCGGGGATCCACCCCCATGACTCAATCAGTTTTCAACACTGCCACATTGGAGATCAAGTTTCCACATGAGTTTTGGAGGGGGCAACACATCAAAACTCCATCAGGGGAGATTTTATTTTGAATAAAAAATATTGGGTTTATGCTTTTCTGGAGAAGCAGAGGGTTCCTGCTGTCAGAGGACCCCGTGTGTGAGTTCCCAGGCACGTCCAGAATGGCCACAGAGCAAGGGCTGTCATACCCATTTGTTCCTTCCCTTGTCTCTAAGCGATTAGAAATACTCTTCCAATTCTAGTTCCTAGTGTCTCCCTCCGCTTTCTTTATTCTTCAGGGGACTGGGTCATTGCTCATTGTGTAACCTAGGACCCTGAGCTTTGCCCTCTGGGGCATGG
>NW_007730872.1:109625-111259 GCF_000696425.1 Galeopterus variegatus | reverse complement strand
TTTACTTCTAACATTTCTCTATGTTCTCAATAATTTTTGTTCTATACTCTCTAGCTTTCCAGCTACCTACCTTAGCTCTACCTGGTCTACAAAGTCTGCCTTAATTAAGGGAAGCTGCATTATGAATATTTGGTTCACATATTCCTTCCACTTAAACACAAAATGGAGAGTTTGTTGGACTAAAAGAAGAAAAAAGATTGCTCTATTTACCTGGGTCTCAAGTCGTCTAGCAGGGTTGGTGGAGAGCAAGAGGATAGCACATAGAACACCATATTGTTTGAGCTATTCCCCACATCAAAAACTCTGCTATCTTGTCATTGTCTATAATGCAAATTTCTCAGCCTTGTTTTCAACAGCCTACTATGCACCCCCTCTTTCCAGCCTTATCTCTTCCTCATGACGCCTCTAAATGCAATCTTTGCTCTGAACGAGATGATTCGCTCACTATTCCCCAGACATACCTGCCCTTTCTCTACCCCCTCACCTGGCTTCTGTCATCCCCAACACACCAAGAATGAACCTATTCTCTCTACTCCCTCATTTATCCAAATTCTACCATTTTCTAAGACCCAATTTATTCCCCCCCCCCATAATTCCTTTGCAAGCTACATAGATTTCTCCACTATGTAGAGAGATTTTATGAATTCCATAGGGCTTCTAACCTCTATCTTGTATTTGGCAATTAAGCAAATATTGCAAAAATTGCACTGGTTGCATTGTTGGATTATGTCCNTTCTCCAGGAAATAAAATTTTTTTGAAGGCTTTTCTAGGCCAGTGCCTTTAGTGAGATTTAGACTCTGTTTTGTGAATCAATATCAGAAAAGCAAACTCCAAATCTCTCCCTAATCAGGATGTGGCCTGACTAACCAGGGATTTGCCTCTTGAGATGTGGCATGAGATTGATGTGCGTTTTTATCACAGATAACACAGAAAGCACCAAGTAAGCTCTGTTTATTTTTGCCAAGTTTTCACAGTGTTGCTCAGATAGCGTGGTATCTTCTCATATTAACAAAAACAAAAACAAAACAACTAAACAGAAAAGAAGGAACTTTATCTAGAGTTATACCCTTTGTTCAATTCTCAACTTCGAGAACTGTTCATTCATTTTTACTTCTAACATTTCTCTATGTTCTCAATAATTTTTGTTCTATACTCTCTAGCTTTCCANCTACATAGATTTCTCCACTATGTAGAGAGATTTTATGAATTCCATAGGGCTTCTAACCTCTATCTTGTATTTGGCAATTAAGCAAATATTGCAAAAATTGCACTGGTTGCATTGTTGGATTATGTCCCCCCCCCTTTTTCTTTTTTCGTGTTTCTCTCTTATCTTTCCACATAATCTCCACGTTGTGGGGAAAGACCTCACATTGGACTTCTTGTGTCTCTTGCAGCACCTGGCACAGTGTGTTGCACTCATAGGACTTGGCACAAGTTTGTTTAATGATTGATATTTCTTTGCAAGACCTGCATAGTGTCCCAGGCCCTGTGATCCTCTCAGTTCTCAGGAGTAAGTAAGCTCTAATAACAGTGGCGATAATGGGAACCAGCGTTGGAACAGAAGAGATGTTGATTAAATATGGCATTTGATTGATTGTGGATTGTGAAGTTGACATTTAGAACAACGATGAAA
>NW_007730872.1:104259-109197 GCF_000696425.1 Galeopterus variegatus | reverse complement strand
AGACCTGCATAGTGTCCCAGGCCCTGTGATCCTCTCAGTTCTCAGGAGTAAGTAAGCTCTAGTAACAGTGGCGATAATGGGAACCAGCGTTGGAACAGAAGAGATGTTCATTAAATATGGCATTTGATTGATTGTGGATTGTGAAGTTGACATTTAGAACAACGATGAAAATGATTATGGGAAATATGCTGATATTCATTCTGTCAACAAATATGAGGGTACTTCAAAAAGTTTGTGGAAAAATAAAATGGAAAGATAAAACAAATGCTTCCATAAAGTTTTTGAAGTACCCTCATATTTATAATTCCTATTTGGCATAAACTGCTTTTGAATATTATTGAGAGAGTCCAGGACTACAAAGAAGATTCTAGAGGTTAAGTCATTTATTTATGCCTTCAAAAGCAAATAGTGTATCTTTTCAGCCCCCCACACACACTTATGTGTACAGTTGCACAAACATTTTTTCCCTTAGTACAAGCTTCACGGTCCTTAGGAGAAGGCCTCTCTTTCCTTCCTCTGAGTTCTTCTGTATTCCTCTCTTTCTACAACTGAGTTCTTACCCAGCATTCAGCCCAGGACACCAGCAGCACCACCATACTGGAGCCCACCATGACAACATGGTGTGTGTGATCACTACAGGTGGGCAGGTGCTCTCCATGGCAGAATTAACGAGGTCTACAAGCCAAGAGATGGCTGCCAGCACCGTGCAGAGCTTTGGGCTCATCACTGCCATTTATTGCAGGAGGTCACAGACTGCCACATAGTGGCCACAGGCCATTGCAGCCAGTGGCAGGAACTTGATCCCCCTGAGGACCAGGGAGGGCTGGGTCACACATCAGGCAAAGGAGATGGTCTTCTCCTCCAAGAGGAAGTGCACCAGCATCTGGGATACCCCGCTAGAGGTGTAGCAGATGTCCACGAACAAGAGGTTGCAGAGGAAGAAATACATGGGCAGGTGGAGTCATGTGTCCAGCACGATCAGGAGGAGGATGAACCCATTGCCCAGCAGGGTCAGCAGGCAGGCGGCCCTGAACAGGACAAAGAGTCCAGCCTGCGTCCGCCTGTCACCAGAGAGGCCCATCAGGATGAACTGATGCACCCCGGTCACATTACTCCTCCTCATGGAGCAGTGGGTCAGGTGGCCAGAGGAAAAGGTAGGTTAGAGAGGCCTAATCAGAATTCAAACGCACAGCCTGGAACTGAACAAAGAACCTTAAGCAGGACTGCGAGTACTTGTATGCTTTCTGCATTGAGAGCTTCTTGAAGTCAAAGATCTTTTCTGATTTTTTTTTTTTTTTTTTTTTGTGATTGGTAAGGGGATCGTAACCCTTGGCTTGGTGTCACCCACACTGCGCTCAGCCAGTGAGCGCACCAGCCATCCCTATATAGGATCCAAACCCACGGCCTCGGTGCTCCAGCGCCACTGTGCTCCCAGTGCCGCACTCTCCCGAGTGAGCCACAGGGCTGGCCCCTGATTTGTTTTTTTAAACAAAGATTTCTAACAAACATTTCACAATAAATGATTTTTGTTGGGTGCATAAATAAAAAATGGTTTTGAGGATTGCTCTCTGAACCCAAGATGTGGAATATGTGTTCTGGGATTTCCCTGTGCCCGTATTACTCAGTCTGGAGGCAATGGCTCTTCTTGCTTTTCCCATAATCCAGGCTGGATCAATAACAGAGAAACTCACTCCCTTGGTTCTCAGTACACCGATCAATCAGGCTTAGTCTTAGGTTGGTAAGTTCAGGGCCCTACTGTAGAACATTATATCAACTATAATTATGTCCCAGCTTCTAGAGATTATGCTGTTTCCTTGGTGAAATGCTGGCATTTGTTTGAATGTTAAATTAAGTGATTAATAAAAGATGAATGCACACTTCACTTACTTGCAATGACAACATTTGGAAACTGATGGTGTGCACAGATGAAGTCAGTAAGGGCATGCCTCTGAAATCTTTTGAGCTTTGTTATGGGTAAACCCTTCTGTGACAGCAAAGACATGTTTGCCCATGGAACACATCCCTGCTTACTTTACTAGTCTTTAGCCTCTCTTGAAGAATACAAAGGCCATTTTTAAAAATACAAATATATTAAGAAATTTTATGGTCTTTACTTCTTTGCTTGTTAATAGCAAGTTCCTCTAACCCTCATGCCAATATTCATTTCGTGTCTCTTCACAACATGGTGGGAGAAGGCAGAGTTAATGGCTATTATGAAGATACGGAGAGACCATGAAGACTCAGAGAAGAGTCTGACTGCTGGAAAAGCCCTTTTGGATACCCATTAGGGGAGTCTTGAGAAGGAAGAAAAAAACTCCAGATAATAGGGGTTGCCTGTGAAAATCCCATTGATCCCTGGTGGATAAAAGAGCAATGCTTTCAACATTGGCTACACATAAGAACAAACTGGGAAGCTTTGAAAACTCTAGAAGCCCAGGTCACACTCCACAGCAATTAAGTCAGAATCCCAGGTGGGTGAAACCCAGACATTAGAATATTAGTAACTTTTAGTGTTTCTCAGGCAGTTACCATGTGAAGCTAAGTTTGAGAATCACTGCTTTAGAGGGAACATTTAACCTTATTTTTGAAGACTGAAGACATGGTTTTGGAGAGAGGAATATATTTTGAGATAAACCTGGAACAGTCTTTGAGGAAGAGAGATGTTTTGGGCTAAATTCCTCATAATTTATTTGAAAAAGTTGAGGCCAAGAGAGTTGAAATGATTTGCTTCAAATCATATTGTAAGTTAATGAATATTTTTTGAATCTCAATGCATATCTATCTGAATATCTTGCCTTTTGTGTGCTGACTTTACCCTTAGCCTTAGTTTTCTTAGGTATGGTCTAAAAATAATGTTTTAGAATATTTTAGACCTAGGTAAGAACTAGCAAGCATTAAATGACATAATGTGTGAAAAAGCCTTTCATAAACTTCAGAACATTATCTAAATGCAAAAGATTTGTATTAAGGACATGAGAGACAGACACAGAATCCAATAAAATAGAATAAGAACAATTTAACTCAAGTTTTTCTAACAGGTTGGCAGATGGAGTCAAGGTTAGTGGAGATGATGGGAGGGCAGAGTGGTTGGATCTCATCCTGTGCCTCTTGTAGCTGGATGGACTCTACCCTTTTTCTCCTTTCAGTTCTTCTGTGGTTAGAAGAAGTCACTTTAGAATTGCTGAAAATAGAAACTGGCTGTGCCACAATGCCCGGCTGTTGAGTTTCTGAGCCCTGCACCTGGGAGCCCCTGGCTTTCCACAGAGCCTATTTATTTTGCACTCACAGTAAAGAACCAAGATTTGGTCCACAAATGTGACTCCCAAGTGCTAACAGCAGCCACTGGAATTCTCACCATTAAAGGGAATAAAATGAGGGGACCTCACGAAAGGTATTGATATTCTCTTGCAGGAGTGAGTGAGTTCTTGTTCTCGAGGACTGGGTTAGTTCTCACGAGAGCAGATTGTTATCAAGCAAGGCTGTGCCTCATGTTTTGTCCTTTCTGCATGCACTCCATTCCCCTTCCATTTCTCTCCCACATTTTATTTTATTTAATTAACTAAATTACATTTTATTTACATTTATTTTTGTGGGGTACAGTTATGTTGTTTCAATACATGCAAATCCTGCACAATGATTCACTTAGGGTAGATAGAGTAGTTTTGTTCCCATTAGTGCACCCAAATCTTCCCCTCCACACCCACCCCTCCCTGCCTCTGGTAACCATTATTCTACTTTCTATATGTTGTTTCAATACATGCAAATCCTGCACAATGATTCACTTAGGGTAGATAGAGTAGTTTTGTTCCCATTAGTGCACCCCAAATCTTCCCCTCCACACCCACCCCTCCCTGCCTCTGGTAACCATTATTCTACTTTCTACTTTTTTTTTTCTTCTAAAGACACAAAGATTAACATCCTTATTGCAAAAAGGACTCTTAAAAATGAGTTAGAAAAACCTAAGTAGAAATTTGGTGAAGGGTATGAGCAGATAAGTCACACACTCCAAAGAAACACATGTGGTTAATAGGTACATTCTAGGATCTGGTTGCAGGTGGGAGCGGGGCTGTCCTGTCCCGGTCTCAGGACCCCTGAGTGTTGGGCTAGCTCTGTTGCTGGCCTGGTTTTGTGGTGGCAGGGGTGGGGCTGAGGCCCAGGGTCCCCATCTCTCAGAACCCAAGGGTCCCTCACATTTTGACACAGTAGGAAGCCCTCACCAGAATCTCACCTAATCTTGAACTTCCCAGCCTGCAGAACTGTGAGCTAAATAAGCTTTTTTTTTTTTTTTAAATAAATTATCCAGTCTCAGGTATTCTGTTACAGCAATAGAAAATGGACTAAGAGATGCTACTTTTCAAGCAGTTAGTTTTTTAGAAATCAGAAAAGAAAAATGAAAGCGGTAGGCTTGGTGGAAGCTTTTTTTCCAATTCTACTTTTTGGCTCCAAAAAAAATTTAGAGTTCAAGTGTGCAGGCTCCATATTCTTACTAGAACTTTGAGGTGAATGTTTCCCTTTTACAGATAAAACTGAAAGAGGTAAGTTGATTTAGTGAGCTGAATCTCCAGTCTACTGGCCATTCCAAAGTACCCTTGAGCCTGTTTCCCTGAAGCAGACCTTGTTGCGGTCCAAAGCCTCCAACTAGCTCCAACTAGGATGGGAGAAGTGTCTGAAACACTAAGCCTTCCGCTTTTTGGCTCCAAAAATAATTTAGAGTTCAAGTGTGCAGGCTCCATATTCTTACTGGAACTTTGGGGTGAATGTTTCCCTTTTACAGATAAAACTGAAAGATGTAAGCTGATTTGGTGAGCTGAATCTCCAGTCTACTGGCCATTCCAAAGTACCCTTGAGCCTGTTTCCCTGAAGCAGAACTTGTTGCAGTCCAAAGCCTCCAACTAGCTCCAACTAGGATGGGAGAAGTGTCTGAAACACTAAGCCTTC
>NW_007730872.1:96122-104056 GCF_000696425.1 Galeopterus variegatus | reverse complement strand
TTAGAAATCAGAAAAGAAAAATGAAAGCGGTAGGCTTGGTGGAAGCTTTTTTTCCAATTCTGCTTTTTGGCTCCAAAAATAATTTAGAGTTCAAGTGTGCAGGCTCCATATTCTTACTGGAACTTTGGGGTGAATGTTTCCCTTTTACAGATAAAACTGAAAGATGTAAGCTGATTTGGTGAGCTGAATCTCCAGTCTACTGGCCATTCCAAAGTACCCTTGAGCCTGTTTCCCTGAAGCAGAACTTGTTGCAGTCCAAAGCCTCCAACTAGCTCCAACTAGGATGGGAGAAGTGTCTGAAACACTAAGCCTTCCAGCATCCTCCTTCCCACCCACAAGTTAAACCTGTCCTATGCTGCTCCCCACTAGCTATTGTGACACACTCTTCATGCCCCATGAGTGACAGCACAGTGGGATGTCTCCATTATATCTTTTTCTAGAGATAATCAGTGTTAGCAATATGTTGGTAATAGTACAGCCATCCATATATAAAAATATACTTTATGGGATCGTACAAATATTTTTTTTCTTTACGGTTTGCGATTTTATGTATCACTTAAAAAAATGTTTGTTATCCCAAGATCAAAAATATTTTATTTTTATATTTTTCTAGAAGCTTTATAGGTTTAGCTGTTATATTTAGGTCTCTTTTCCATTTCATGTTAATTTTATATATGTAATGAGGTAAGGGTCGAGGTTGTAAAAGTTGTCAGCATCAAAATGGAATCACTTGGGGCCGGCCTGGTGGCTGCTTGGGAGTGCGGCGGTGCTCCCGCTGAGGGTTCGGATCCCACATACAGACCGGCCGCTCACTGGCTGAGCGAGGTGCGGGCGCAGCACCGAGGGTTGCGATCCCATTGCCAGTCCCGGTCCGGTACGGGCGCGACACTGAGGGTTGCGATCCGTTGCCAGTCACGAAAAAAGACAAAAAGGAAAAAAAAAATGGAATCACTTGTGCCAAACCCTAACAAAACAAATAAATAAAGCAGGGGTTGCGGAGGTAGGGCTCTCTCGGAATCGCTTGTGCCAAACCCTAACAAAACAAATAAATAAAGCAGGGGTTGCGGAGGTAGGGCTCTCTCACAGACACATGCCTATGATAAGAACTATTACAAAGACTCTCTGAAGGGCTCTTATGCACATATGCCTATAACAGAAACTTTTGCTGAGGACTTCCTAAACTGCAGCTTGCTACATAAGTCACAAAAACAGCTAGCAGGATATAGAAGAACACTTGCCTGACACCCTGTTTTCACTAATTAACTCCTGCACTAAGCCCCTGTAGCCAATATTCTTTTTGTTTCAAAACAAATTCCATGTACTTTTCTCTTTTGCCTTTAAAATCTTTCCCTTGCCCAATCTCTTTGGATATGCCTCTGGTCCTCATAGGCTGCATATCACAGATTTGCAAACCCCCTGTGTAATCTTGAAAAAACCCATTGTCTTTGGAGAATATCTCTGTCTGTTATTTAAGTTGACAAGGTTCATTTTCCCCCTTTGTATATTCTCTTACGGTATGTTTGTTGAAAAAACGTACCAGAAATTTTGACTTATAGTATTGTGCTTTCACTTTCATCCAGTTAAAATTGGTTTCCAATTTTCCTTTTGATTTCTGCTTTGACCAATGGATTACTCAGAGAAATGGTGTTTAATATACAAATATTTGTGGTATTTTCCATATATCTTTCTGGCATTGATTTCTTTTTGTTGTTGTTTCTGTATTTTTGGTGGCTGGCCAGTTAGTTCAGTTGGTTAGAGGTTGACGCCAACAACACCAAGATCCAGGGTTCAATCCCCGTACCTTCTCATCACCAAAAAAAAAAAAAAAAAGTGACTCTGCCACTGATTTCTAATTTAACTCTACTGTGATCAGAGAACTTACTCTGCATGATTTCAGTCTTTTAAAATTTCTTGAGACTTGTTTTATAGCCCAGCATACTATCAGTCCTGATGAATGTTCCTGGTGCACTTGAAAAGAATGTATGTTCTGCTGATGTTGGATGGCGTGTTCTATAAACATCACTTAGGTCTAGACGGCCGATAGCATTGCTCAAGTCTTCCATATCCTTCTGTGTCCTTACTGATTTTCCATCTACTTGTTCATTTACTGAGAGGCAAGTGTTGAATTATCTAACTCTAGTGGTGTGTTTCTCTATTTCTCCTTTCATTTTTGTCCATTTTTGCTTTATGTGTTTTGAAGCTTTGCTATCAGATGCTAATATATTTAGCTTCATCAAGTTTACCGTTCATTTATTTTGCAGTGCCTAGACTGTTGTTAGTCCCATCTAGTGAAATTTTAATTTTAGATATTTTATTTTTCATCTCTAGAAGTTTCATTTAGTTTATTCCATTTTTAGGTCTGTGTTTGTTGATTAGCTTGTTCCAGATTATAAGTCATATTTTCTGTTTTTTTCAAGTTCTGGTAATTTTTTTTATTTTTTTTATTTTTATTTTGTCAATATACAATGTAGTTGATTATTATGTCCCATCNGATGATGGACATTTTGACTGAATGTTGAATATTAAGGTTTTTAAGTTATTGAATACTTGGTTTTGTCGTATTTTTTTAGAAGCATTTTGACTTTATTTTCTGACAGTTACTTAAGTTACATATAAGTTAATTTGATACTTCTGAGTTTTTAAAAAGCTAATGTAGGATAGGTCATTAGTCATTATTCGAGGGCTAATTTTGCTCAACTTCTAAGGTCATTCATATGGAATGCTCTGTATATTCAATAACGTTTCTTTATTCTAGCTGAAGAGTATTAAAATAAATCCTGGCCCCATGTGAGTTCTGGAAGTTCTTTGTTTTATAGTTCTCCAGTAATTTTTCTTTCCTTGGGAGTTGTTCTTTCCCAGTCTTGTGGGGTTTCACATGACTCATATACAGATCGGTGTTTAGCCAAAGACTCAAAGACTGACTTCTGGAACTTTTTCTTTGTGTAGCTTATTCCTCTTCAGGGCTCTGCGTTCTCCAGATTTGTTTGAATTCCTTCTCCCTGTGACACAATCTGGATATTACCTCCTCACAGGGAGTCTGTGTGATTGTAAGAATCACCTCATTATTTTTCTTTCTCACCAGAATTGCAGTTCTGTGCTGCCTATTTTCCAATATCCAAAAACAATAGTTTTTATTGTTTTCCAGTTTTCTGGTTGTTTATGATGGCAGGGCAATTCTGGACCCTGTTACTCCTTCATGTCTGCAAGTAGAAGGCCTATATAATTTTTATTTTTTATTTATTACTTTATATTCTTAGAGAAATCTTTCACTTTACCTGTCAACTATTTTATAGTTTTTCAAAGATTTTAGCAGTTAGAACGTTCTATATATAAGAAGGAAGGACTGTGTAGTAAGTGTGAATTTACTCTGCAAAGTGTAGGTAAGACTATGTTGGGATGAGCTTTTGCCCTGGATGGGCAATCTTGTAAAAGTTGTGTGTATTTAGATTGAGAATAAATAAAATTATGTGATAAAGTTGACTTTAGCGTGGGCAGGGAGGCAGTTCACCCTAAAGCGGTTATCTCCAAAATGTAATAAAGAGGTGACATTTACTAAATGAAAACATCAATGCTAGAGGTTTTGGCATTTTCCAGAAATTTTATCTTATCTGTTAGAGAAAAAAAACCCATTTTAAAAATTTCAGAAGATAATGGCTGGGTCCTTTAGTGTGGTGGTGGACAGTGGGGGACGAGTTGATCTATGCAGTTATTCTATGAACAGTGTTTCAAGTGGACCCCTTTTATGAGACTCATGAATGTTGCTTACCTTCAATTATAGCTGCCAAGTCAGCACCCGTAGGAGCATTGCTAGACTTCTTATAATTAGTTCAATTGTTTATTCAGCTGCATCTGCCTTCTTGTATATTGCGGGTTGTGACAACCTTCTCCTTATCAATGCATTTCAACTTTCTTTATATTCAAAACATTTGTTGGCATCTCTAATCCAACACAATCCCCCATTCTCTTTAATTTGATATTTTTATTCATTTTTATATTTGTATCCTTTAAGTAAAGAGGTTAAAAAAAAGCAACTTACTTCAGACGGTTCATAAGCCATGCATATAAGAGAATAGTCGTTGGTTTCTCTCATACTTAAAGATCATTTGGCCAGATATAACATTCTTGGATAATACTTTTGTGCTCTTGAAACCTAGCAGAAAATTATTTCACTGCCTTCCTGTTATTTCTTATTGTGGAGAAAAAGTTTGGTGCCAGCCTGATCGTTGGTTTTCCTCAGGGAAACTGCTCTTCTTACTTGTTTGCTGCTGGAATATTTTCCTGTATACGTAATATTTTACATTTGCAGGGTGTGTTCACATGAGTGAATTGTTTGAGTTTGTTGTGTATTTTGGATATTAGTCCCTTATCAGATGTATGGTTTGCAAGTATTTTCTCCCAATCCATAGGCTGTCTCTTGACTTTGTTAATTATTTTCTTTGCTGTTTAAAAACTTTTTAGTTTGATGCAATCCCATTTGTCTGTTTTTGCTTTTGTTACCTGTGCTTTTGGAAGAAATCCTCACCCAGACTCACATGGTGGAGTTTTCCCCTGTGCTTTTTTATGTGTAACTTCCATGAATGAGCTCTCTTCTGTTTGTCATCTTGTGGAAAAATTAATAAAAAAAATAACATAAATTAGTTCTTGCCTTGAGTCTGTGGTTAGGATTCAGCTGTAAACTAAGTTTTATGAGCTCAGTGTAGAAACTTATCAATGTTTTCACAGAATCTACCCTGTAGTCTACCTCAAGAATGGCTTCATTTAGAATGGCATCTTGAGGGACCAAGCGGTTATTTCCTACTGATTGGTAAATTTCCTTTAAGAAGTTTGCATTTCTCTTTAAAGCAGCAAGGGCCAAAAAATATTTCTGAATTCTACAACTAAAACAGTAGGGTAAAGAGGAAAATATTTTGAACTTCTCCCCTGGTTTTATAATCTGTAGCTTAATGAATTGATCTCTTAGGATAAACTAGATGTATACCTTTCTTTCATGGAGAATAGAAATATAAGTATTATTTTATACACAAAAGATATGTTTCAATTATTATGATTAGAAGGTATCTTAACAGATTATTGCCCCTATCATATAGTTATTTAATGGAGAAGGATTATAGCTTAACCAGTATAGAACAAACATTATTGCTTTTGGTTGACACCCTCCAACTTTTAACTAGTTTTATCAAAAAACCTTAGACACAAATTTTGCTCATTCAATTATTTCAGTGATCATTTTGGAGTCAGGCTATGCTGGAAGGTATACTAGAATATCACAGTGCTCAAAGCTAGATATTCCATAAATATGTGATGAGGATAAAATAAAACACATTAAATTATAAGTTTCAATTTGTTCTCTCATTATCTAAGGAGGAAGAATTCCTGAGGTTTTTTTTACTGTACCAAATACAGACACTGGGCAAAAGGTGGGCAAAAGCCTAAACATAAAGGCTTTGATTGGGAAAGAGAACTTTGGGAAGGAATAGAGAAAGGAAAAGATAATTTGTTAATTTTGAGAGAGAAATGAACAGTTTTAGAAGGACCTAAAAAAAGTGCTAAAAACTTTTGCTGGATAGTTCTTCAGAGAAGATATATAAATGGCCAACAAGCACATGAAAAGATGCTCAGCCTCATTAGTCATTAGGGGCATGCATATTAGAACCACAGTGAGATACCTCTTCACAGCTACTAAGATGGCAATAATCAAAGAAACAGAAAATAACAAGAATCGAAGAAATTGGAACGCTTGCTTATTGCTGATGGCAATGTAAAATGGTCCAGCCATGGTGAACAGTGTAGCAGTCTCTCAAAAAGTTAAACATAAAATTATCATGTGACCCAGAAATTCCACTCCTAGATATAGACCCCAAAGAATTGAAAACAAGTCTTCAAACAAAAATTTGCACATGAATGTTTATAGTAACAATATTCACAATATCCAAAAGGTGGAAACAATCCAAGTGTCTGTCATCTGATGAGTGGATAAACAAATGTGGCATATCCATACAACTGAATGTTATTCAATCATATAAAAGGAGTGAAGCATTGCTACATTCTGTAACATGGATGGACCTCAAAAGTTATGCTAAATGAGAGAAGAAAGACACAAATGTCACTACTGTATGATTTTTTTTTTGTATATGAAATGTCCAGAATTGGCAAATCCATAGAGACAGAAAACAAATTAATGGTTGTCAGGAGCTGGGGGAGGGAATGACTGCCTAACAGCTATGGAGTATCTTTTTGAGGGTGGTGAAAATTTTTTGGAGCAAGATAAAATGAAATTGCATGACACTGTGTGTATTGTAAATGCCAATGAATTGTACCCTTTAAAACATCAACAATTGTGAATCATATGTTATGTGAATTTTACCTCAATTTAAAAAAAAAGTCATTAGGGACCTAAAACAGTTCTCCATTCTTTACTCCTCAACACTTTAGCATTTTCTCAACAGATTGAGTAAAAGTTTGAATTGTTCTCTCTATATTGTTTTGTTTCTTTTGCATTGTGGGTAAGATAAACCAGAGATCTTTTCTATTTAGGTAAGAGATGCTTTATTTTGACTTTTAAAAGTTTTTAAGACATTTTTCAGAATAGATTCATCACCGCTTTGCTTTTTGGTCTAGGATCTTTAGAGCTCAATTACTTATTTGTATATTAGAAGAGTGGAACTGAATTATTACCAGTGGGGAATTGTGATTCGTTCCTTGCTGAGTACCTTGGCTGCCACCAATCATGTGTGCTGTGTCCTTCTAGTCAAGCCTGAGTTCTGAATACATCTCTCCACTTTTACAAGAAAATAATTTTATTTCTGATTGTGAGAAAGATATTTGTCTGAGGTCCTGAACATCTATGTTTGTGACCAGCCACTTCCACCACTGTAAGTTTGAAAGAGAAACAGGCAAAGTGATTTGGTGTGACTGCCCCACAGTCCAGTCATGTTCATCAGGGCTGTGGAATGATTAACTCCAAATCTCTGGGTGAATTCCCCACTTTAGTGAGCTGGGCTGGACCATGTATGAGTCACATGGGTAGCCTTTTCATCTCTGATCCTATGGGCACAGTGATTTTTATAACTTAAGTTTTTTCCTTTTCTCACCAACAGCATAAAAGTTTAGACATACATTTGCAGATTTTGTCAAGGAAACAGGCTTTCTTGGCATAAATTGTATTTCCCTGACTTCCGATTTAATCTTCCTTCCTTAGTCATATATCTTTTTCCCTTTCTTTCATTTAAGAACATTAATATACATTGTATTTCATTTAACTTTCTGTAGGATGTGTGTATTTTTAAGTTGTTGTAATTCATATTTTTTAGAAAAAGACATGGACAAAAAATAGAGTCCAGAGGTAAAATCCTGTATCTCTACTATCTCAAAAGAAAGTAGTGCAGATTGTGGCGCTCCCACCTGCTCCCTTACACAAGTACACACATGCTCACACACGCACACACACATTATATGGGAGACCACACTCCAATGCCCATTGTCTTCAGATGATTTCTAATGTTTTACTTCAGAGCTCCTCATCAGAACTCGAATCAGAGCAGCCTTCACATCCTTGTTCCGCAGACTGTAGATGAGAGGATTCAACATGGGGGTCACCACAGCATAAAAGAGCACAATCACCTTGTCCTGCTCAGCTGAGGCCATGGTTTGGGGCTGCATGTAGGTAAAGAGAGCCATCCCATAAGACATGGAGACCACAGTGAGGTGGGAGGCACAGGTCCCAAAGGCTTTGCGGCGTCCCTGGGTGGAGTGGATCTGCAGGATGGCGGCCACAATGAGGATGTAGGACAGTGAGACCAGGCAGCAGGGCACCAGCAGCACCATCACACTGGAGGCCACAATGATCGCCTGGTTGAGGGTGATGTCCACGCAAGCCAACTGGACCAGTGCCAGTGTCTCACAGGCCACATGGTTCAGCACATTGTGCCCACAGG
>NW_007730872.1:93165-95476 GCF_000696425.1 Galeopterus variegatus | reverse complement strand
GCCAACTGGACCAGTGCCAGTGTCTCACAGGCCACATGGTTCAGCACATTGTGCCCACAGGTAGGCAGGCGCATGGTGACTGCTGTCTCCACGGCAGAATTAACCAAGCCTACAAGCCAAGAGATGGCTGCCAGTGCCACACAGAGCCTTGGGCTCATCACTACCATGTATCGTAGGGGGTCGCAGACTGCCACATAGCGGTCATAGGCCATTGCGGCCAGCAGCAGGAACTCAGTCCCCCCCAGGGCCAGGGAAAAGAAGTGCTGGGCTCCACATCGGGCAAAGGAGATGGTCTTCTCCTCCAGGAGGAAGTGCACCAGCATCTGGGGGACCCCGCTGGAGGTGTAGCAGATGTCCACAAGTGAGAGGTTGCAGAGGAAGAAATACATGGGCAGGTGGAGTCGCGCATCCAGCACGATCAGGAGGAGGATGAGCCCATTGCCCAGCAGGGTCAGCAGGTAGGCGGCCCCGAACAGGACAAAGAGTCCAGCCTGGGTCTGCCTGTCACTGGAGAGGCCCATTAGGATGAACTCATGCACCCAGGTCACATTGTCCCTCCTCATGGAGCAGGTGGATCAGGCGTCCAGGGAAGGGGCAAGTAAAGGTCTCACTTTAGGTGTTTTGGATTAAGTCCTGGGCTAGGACTGCAGCTGGAGTCAGGACACTGAGCCTTGGTTCTTTAACCTAGATGGTTACAGGAGAATGTAATGAAGACCTTGGAGAAAGGGACATTTGGCTTCTGACACTAAACTGAAATTCTCAAGGACAAAGTCTCTGTTTTGGCCACTCTTTTATGTCTAGGGCCCAGCAGAGTTACAATTATATAAGAGGTGATCTATCAATGTAGATGGAAAGGTAAAGAAAAACGTGGTGGCGAAAAGAGAGAAAGAATAATAGAAGAAAAGAAAAAAATAACATAAAAGAGAAAAAAATACTAAGGCGGGAAAGTAGGAAAATGAAAAAGGAGGGAAGGAAAGTGAAAGACAGGAAAGGAAGATTTTTCAATGTGGGGGGCAGCTGGTGAAGCATCTAGATCAGACACTGAGAACAATCAGGACGCCCCAGGGGTCCTCCGTGTCATTTCCCAACCCCGGATTCAGTTTCTCTTCATGCTTCTTCTAGGGCTATCATTTTGCCCATCAGTCCAGATGAGGCTGAAATCCCTTAAACCAGTTTGTGTTAAGCCCCTGCTCTGTGCGGGAACTGTGCTAGGCATTGGATACATGTCTGTGAGCAAGAAAGACAGAAACATGGGTCCTCCTTTCTTAGTTCTTATAATTTAACTAGGGACACAGACATGAAATTAATAATTACAAATAATTAATTAAATATAATTGTGCTGAGTGCTATAGAGAAGAATAAGGTTAGTGCTCAGTAATTAAATTTGGAGCTTTGTAATTAAACTACCACTATAGTTATGCCTTATTTCTCAACAACGTGCAATTTGTATAGTGCGTTGCGGGCATTCATTTGGATGTTTAAATAAATGATTAATAAAATAAAATAATAGAGCATTTGGGAACCAGTGATACTCACCTATTACTGTTGAGTATGAAGTGACAGAAATCCACTGAATCTTTTCAAACACAGTGAATTCTCTTTTTCATCTAGGGTCACCTCCCTTCCAGTGTGCTGACTGGTCCTCTAGAAAAATAAAATTAAATGTTATCACTTTTTCTGAATATAATCTCTGGGTGTATTTCCTTCTCTTTAAAATATTTACTTAGTACATTAATTCATTTATTAAAAGATTATTGAGTATATCAGGCACTATGCTAACAACCAATCTCTAGGAAATATTGCTTTCCAACATGAGGAATTCATGTTTAGAAAATCAGCAGTGCCACAGAATCAAATAAGAAATTTAAAAAATTGGATCTGTGAGACTCCAATGACAGCATGTTTGTGCAAGCCACTAAAGCAAACAGAGGACAAATGCAATATATCAATGTTAAGAAAATCAGAGCGGAGCCACAGAATCAAATCCAAGAGAATTGGAAAGCATAATTCAATTCAGATTTCTCTTGGCTGGAAACAGGGGTGGGCGCTCTATTGGTGTAGGGGCAGAGCAGAGGACCCGGATGGAGCAGGCACCTCTCGCCTCCATTTAGCCCAGCCCTGTAGTGGCCAGAAGGTGTCACTGTAGAAACTTCTAAAAATAGCTCCTAGCTTTGTGTTCTCAGGGTTGGAGATCAGGATCCAGGGCGAGAGAGCAGGGAGCCGGTGGCTGGAATTCAGAGATTGCCCTACGGAGCCTGTGGTTGCCCACAGAGCCTGCTCCTTTGTATCAGAGGAAGTAACTCAATTCTGA
>NW_007730872.1:90346-92550 GCF_000696425.1 Galeopterus variegatus | reverse complement strand
CTTAGCCTGCTATGTGCCCTGGGCAAGTTATTTGATCACCCTGAGCCTCAGTTTCTTCATTTGAAATGCTTGAATAATACTAATGACTACCTCATAATATTCTGAGTAAGGGCAGATGGACAAATGAATGTGAACCTGCTTTGTAAAGTGCTACGTAAACGTAAGTGGCAATTGTTACTATACTCTACAAGTCCATATCACTGAGGAAAATTCTGTCCAGTGCTATGGGGACAAGAAACAACATGAATATGTGCTATGAAGGTCAGAAGTTACCAGAACGTGAGCCATAGAGCCCCTTTGCAGTAAATTCTATTGCCTAAATCACCTAATGACAGTGACCCTACTTAACTACAGTGAAGAATCAGGGTAGAGAGTCTGTTTACACTCAGTGAGTGGTACTATGCTCTGTGCACAGCATGAACTCCATACCTTTTTATTCCAATAAATTTTTTATGCCGTTTTTAGATAATGATAAACTATTCATTCTTATTGGTAGGTAACTTTGTTCTCTGTTTTTTGGGATAATTAGAGAATTCCATTCCACATTGCTCAGCACGGTAAACATTTAGTGAGCAGTGAGTCATGCCTGGTCCAGTGGCAAGTGCTGGGGTAACAGGGATCAATAGGTCTGGTCTCTCTCCACAGGAACTCAGTCTGGCAGGGAGGAGAGAGGGGGTCAGTCTTCATGACCTTATTAGAGACGTTTTCAGAGGAAGCTCAGAGTATGACGTCTGGTAACTGGAGACATAGAGCCTGGCTATAGCCAGGAAGATCTGTAGAAATGATGAAGTGGAAACAGAGAAACAACCAGTGCTTTTGCATCCTGAAAAAGTAGATGTGGTTTAAGGTGTACTTAGATTCATGTAAGGAGACCTGGGTTTCAACCTCTATCAATAAACCATCTATGTATCATTGGGTGAATTACTACATTTTGAAGCCACAGTTTCTTCATCTGTGGAATGAGCAAGTTAGATTAAGTAAACATTAAGATTTCTTCCAGCTTGAAAGATTTGTGATAAATGAATATGTATAAGCTGTAGTTTAAAGCAGTATAAAAGAGAAAAATAAATTCATTGGTTTTTGATCACTGTAAGTATTCATAGCTAGTGGGACTGTAAACAGATATTATGGGTTACTGGGTTTCTGGATGAAAGGATTCAGATCGCACATAACTGTTTGGGGAGATAGCAATGAATGGATCAGTTGACTCAAAAACAGAGACTAAGGAAATAGGGGAAAAGGCCACACCGGTAGAAATGGGAAAACCACTTGGATCAAGGCTGAAAGGCTGATCGTCTTCTGATACATGAGCTTCCTTCCAAAGTCCATTCCTGATAATTCCCAGATTGGGATGGTCCCTAACACCAAATTCTCCACCAGATCAGGGACCAAACCTGCCTTAGTATCATAGGAGTTATGCTTCATGATACTTGAGAATATCCAACTTTTTTCCCAAAAACATAGGGTCTGTGTCTATCTTTGGTTCTTATATCACCCCCAGCCCTTCTCCAATCCTTCTTATCTTTAATACAATACGAATGCCTCAAGACCAGGAAAAGAGCCTTCTCTCTTTGACCTCCAGTCTTTGGTTCTGTGAATGTACACCTATGTATACTGGGCACTTCAGTTTGTACTGTTGATCGCATGACTGACCGAATGTGAGGACCCCATCGAGTGGCTTGAAAACGGTGAGTTTCCCCATCCAGGTCATGGGAGGAATCCAAAGAGCCTCCAACTACAGCCAGTGAGGAAAACACCAGGGGGACCCCAGGACAGTCCTGGCTGCTCCCCGGGGTTGGGGCGCTATCCTCTTAACTTCCCTGTGGGGTACTCACCGAGGCTGAGAGCTCACCACAGGCGCAGGACTCATTTTGTTTGGGGGACAGCATCTCTTAGGAAGCCCTTGGAGCAGTTGTGCCCCCTCTTCCTGAGGAGGGAGGTTTTACTTTGTCAGTCTTAGCCGATAACTTTTCAGAACCTAGGAATCCCCAGAGGGCAATTACTTGTTCCTAGTGTGTTCCTTTACTCATCCTCCCCCAGCTACTTCTCTGAAACCACAGCCCCCCACCTCCCACACCCTCCCAAGTTCCTTATGGAATAAACTTTCCGAAAACATTTTATCTCAACTTTTAATTATCCTTCTAGATGAAAGCATCTTCTCCCCTGCTCCCACACATCTAGTTTTAGTGCCCAGGGAGTTGTGA
>NW_007730872.1:81816-89928 GCF_000696425.1 Galeopterus variegatus | reverse complement strand
AGATGAAAGCATCTTCTCCCCTGCTCCCACACATCTAGTTTTAGTGCCCAGGGAGTTGTGAGTTAGCACCGTACAATAGAACCATCACATCCATGGCCTGAGAGCCATTGCGGAGGCCCAAGTTCGCAGTCTTAGAATATTTCTACAGGCTCTATATCACATTTCTGTTGAGTTGTGTTTCCTTTGCATATCTTCATGTCATCAGAAGCTTTTCCAGCTTTTACTAATCTTGATCTCCCAGTACTTGGTCATCTTCCACAAAGTTTTAATCTCTTCACTGGAATTACTAAGGGGACAGTGGAAATAGTGGGGTCAGGATAGGGTTTCATTCATAATTTTTTACCTATTCGTTTCTATGGTAATAGAACATGGGTCTTTAGAAAGATGGAAAGAAAAAAAGAGACATCAGTATGTAACCCACTGGAAAGTTTCGATAGCAATTGGCCAAGATTAGCAAGATAGAGGTTTAGTTATCCAGAAGATTTGTCACTGTAATGATGATGGACCAGGGAACTGTCTTTTCACTTCATGCTCTTCCCCTTTGGGCAGGACCCATAGAAGCTCAGGCTCGCGTCTGCTCCTTCTGCTGCCCAGATAAGCCCAGGACCTCAAAAGACCTGAAGATCTTCCAATCTCAAGATCCTCATGAAGGGAAAATCTCATAGGACTTCTAACTGAGAGTTGTAGCCAAAGGTAAGAGGTAAAAAGAAGTCTGAGGACATCACAAGAAAGAAGAGGAAGAGGGAGTGACATCTGAGAGGTGGGACTCCTGATGAACAGCAAAGGTAGACTTGACATGAACTGATATAGGTGACTCGAGGGGAAAAGAAAAGAACGTTGGGTACCATCTTCCAGACTACATGCTACTGTCATAATAAAAATGTTTCCTTGCTGGTAAACAAAAATGCATCTTTTCTGCTTTTCCAAACACTAAGGTTACAGATGATATGTAACTAAATATAAAAAGTAGGTTAGAAAATGGGAGAAAAAAATACATAAATAGTTGAATATATATAAATACTAAAACAGAGAAAAAAACTGGAAGGACGACCATAAAACAACAATGAGTTATCTCTGAGTAATAGGTTATAGATATTTTTATTTTTTGTTTAGCGATATTTTGAAAAACATCTACAGTAAATATATTTTTTCTAATATGAATCCAAATGAAATTTTAAAAGTTCTTATTGATATGGGCATATCACATTGAGATAGTGATACTAGGAAATCAATTCACTGTCTTAATGTCCAGAAATACTGAATAGCTGTTGGGCAACTTGGGTGAGTGTTAATCGGTGGAAGGAAGGTATAATTAAAATTGTCTTAGCAAAGTAGATATAACTACAGGTTTTGGATTACTTATACCATGAAAGATATATCTGTAAATATTCTGTGGTGACAAACACTCTGGAAAAGAGGCAGGACAATGGATTCTTACTGTGGCTTTAGTACAAAGAGCTTTATGACTTTGGGCAAGTGACTAAATGTCTCTGGGACACGGTTTTCTCATTTTTGAAAAAAACTGGTTGGATTAGAACTAAAAGCTCCTGTAGTTCTGGAAAGCTATGTTTTTCAATGTGTACATTACAGTGTTTTCTTTTCATTCTAGATTCTAAATTCTGATGTCTGAGACTAAAGCCATGCCATCATGGGTTCCAAACTGTGGATGTAAGGAGATAGGAGTAATTCTCTCCTTTGAGACTGATCCATACCAGGAATTTCAATGAAGGAGCCAATACGTTATGCACAACTTGGACCTCCAGCCCTGGGACATAATTTTTTTTTTTGCAGTGTCTGTGCAGCCCAGGCCTGCTGCCTGCCCAGGTCTTTCCCTTCTTTGGAATAGCCTCTCCACTACTCACGTCCCTGCCCCAACTTCCTCACCCCGATATCTTCTCACCACAAGACTTTCCTGTTACTATCAATAGTTTAGTTCACTCCCAAGGAACTACTATGTCTGGTTCTTGGTTACTAAGCTTTCCCATTCAGTTCTTTCTATTCTATTTTTACTAGGATTAACTTTTCCCTGTCTTTCCCTAAAGAAATGTAAGAGGTACCTTCTGAGAACCATGTTACTTGAGCTGACAACTGCTATAATTAACAACAGCATCAATAGCCTTGGATACAACTCATCACTCATTAGCTCTGTCATGAGAAGGTTTGCTTCCTATCTCTACACTGAGAAACACTTTCAAATGGTATTTCCATGCTTTGGTCTTCTCTCTGTGCAAAACTAAGTACATGACTTAAGGGAAGCCACTGAAATGGGTGGTGGGGGGTGAGGGTGGGGGATGAGAAAGAAAGACTTGACAAACAAAATTTAATGCACACTAAATCCTTTATAAGAATTATCTTGTTGAAACTTTATGTAATTTCCTTATTATGTATTAACAATAGAAGGGTACAGTACAGCCCTTTTCTGGAAGAGAAGTCCTTCCTTAATAGATTACAATCACAAATATGAAGTCCAAAACAATGTTTACTTCAAGATCAACTTGCCTATGTGAGAAGGTAGCAAATTTAAATACTCTTCGCTGATGTTCCATGAAAATATAGCTTTTTTTTTTTTTTCTGTAATGATCTTATCTTCCTGAGTCTCCATTCTGATGGGTAGTGTGGAAACAGAGAAAAAAGCAAACAATATAATATGCAAATTAAAAGTATCTTAGTTTCCTACAGTATGAACAGTTTCTCTTAACTTGAAATAATCTTTCCAGGTAAATATTTAATTCAATTTAAAGTTTAACATTGTATCAGGGTGGTTTATTTCTTTTTCTCCTTTCTCAACATGGCTTCTGGGTATGAGATAAAAACTGATAGTATTGACTGATGGGACGTGGCGGGGGGGTGTAGTCCCTCTTGCTTTTGCTAGTCCTGGAGCTGGTCTCTGCATCTAGGCAAGCACTCTCATCTTCGCATATTCACATGCTAGGTTTCTGTTGAGATGCGGTTGGTGTGGATCCAGCCTGTGGCATTCACTGTTGAAATCTGTGGCTGAGAAATCCACGGACTGTTTATTTTGGTTTAGTCAAGGCTCAGGGACAATCCCTTTGTTAAAATGGTCCCACCTTTGATTTTCCAATGCTGTGATTCCCCCAAACACACACACACACCCACACACAGAACCAATTCCGAGAACTGGCTGTGATTATTGTGGAACCCTGGCTTGGGAAGACCATTTTGCAGCCCTCAGCTATAGGACCACTGTATCTCCACCAAGCCGATCACCTCTGGCTCGTTCTCTGGTTGAACTTCCAGCTGCCTTCTGCACCTCCCATTCGAGGCATACAGGACCTTGAGGTACACATCCCTTGTTGAGGGAGCCAGGTTCATGTCTCAGATGTACTTACCTGGCACCCTTCTCTGCTGCTGCTCCTCTATTGTCCCCCAGCCTCTTTGGAGTTTCTGGGCTACCCTGAACAACACCCTGCTCCAAATGGGGATCAGCAAGGCATTTCTACTTTTGACCCTCTCCTCATCTTACCAGTTCTCCATCCTCAGGGACAAAGGCCCTTACAGGGCTGATAGGGACACATATACTTGATTATCTGCTTCTCCTATTTTCTCTTCCTTTATTTCTCCCCAAACCAGTGCCAGAAAAGGAAGATTTTTCACCTTTAAGGAATGTAATATTTCCCCTAAATGGTATCCTAAGTTCCCTATACTCCCAGTTTATCAGAGTCTCAGTGTTCAAATCTAAAGGTTGTAGGTTTTGATATAGGTGTCTCAGGACCTCAGAAATTTGGGACTAATAAAAATAAAAGGCTGACTTAATATTCTGGAAGTCTGATCCTTGTTAAATCTACTATTCTCCATGCAATGTCCATCTGGCATGGGGAATTGGGCATCTCTTCTCTATTCAGCTCATCTCTCATGCCCCCAGTGGGCAGGTTGGACCTTCATTTTCAACGCCATGTGGCTGCCCCTCTCCTGGTCCTTTAATGAAACTCTTCTGTGGAACTCTTCTCCCCATGGGCTCCTAACCTGCTTAATCTCTGAGCTTCGTGTGCATCACAACCCTGATTTAGCACTCAGGTTCTTCTTGGCCTCTGGCCTGGGTTTCCAGTCATTCTGTTCCATTCTATTCTCCCATGAATGCACCTGCCTGAGGATGGGGACCACTGTGGGCAGAGGAGGAAATGAAGATGATCAGATTGTGACCCCTAAACACAAGGCATGTGAACTCTTTTGCTAACATGGCCTGTTTGCTTCTTTTTGAAGGGCCCTCTCATTTCCCGTAGCTTGGTATGGGCTTGGCCCTAAAGTGGGAACTGGGTATGTTCCATGTCCTAGGGAGTGAGGGAGAAAAATATGATTCTGTCAAATCCAGAACAACTCTGTGAGGTAGGCATAGACTTAGGCAGAGCTAGACAATTGGTAAAGAGCCAGCTGAGATGAAAATTGAGATATGTCTGATGTCAAATCTCATGCTCTTTCACCAGACCATTCTGCCTCTTGAATTCTTTCTTTTCTGAAAAGACGGGGTTGCAGTGGAAGAACACGGAGGTCTCTTTATGCTCTGACGTTCTGAAATTCTGCATATATTGCTCAGCAGAAGGGGAAGGAGTATTGTCTGCTGTGAGGGTCTTTTCCACAAGCAATGAAGAAAAATGGTCTCTTAAAACCCAAAAGATGCAGAGAAAGGAGTTCTGGCCGGGTGTTTCCCGCTTCACCTAGGCACATTTTGCTTCCTGGCCTCTAGATGTGGAAGCAGAGTCGCTTTTCTCTCTAGAGCTTTCTGGCCCAACACCAGTCTTAAACGTTTACCTCAATTTCGCCCTAACATTTTGGATGCTGTGATAGGCTGAATAATGGCTCCCCACATATGTCCACATCCAAATTCCCAGAATCTGTGACTGTTACCTTATATGGCAAAAAGGACTTTGCAGATGTGATGAAGTTAAGGATTTTGAGATGGGGAGATTATCCCGGATTGTCCAGATGGGCCCTACGGAATCATGAGGGTCCTTGTAGGAGGGAGGCAGGAAGGTGAGAATCAGAGAAAGGAGATGTGACGACAGAAGCCAGAGGTGGGAGTGACATGAGGAAGGGGTTGCAAGCCAAGGAATGTAGGTGGCCATGCCAAGCTGAAAAGGGCAAGAAAATGAGTTCTCCTCTGAAGGCTTCAGGAGGAGCAAGTCCTGCCAACACTTGAACTTAGCCCAGTAAAATTGATTTTGGACTTCTGACCTCTAGAACAATAGTAGAATAAATGTGTGCTGTTTTAAGTCACTAAATCTATGATAATTTGTTACAGCAGCAATGTGAAACTAATACAGATTCTAATCTCTTCCTCCCCATCCCAGGTTCCCTTGGCGTTAATTCATGATTAATGGTGCTCCAGCTTTGCTTTCCACACCTTGCCTAGTCTTCTTGAATGTGACCTCCTTCTTGTTGTCCATCTCTGTCCCTGAACCCATGGACTCTGTTTTTAGAACTGCCTGATCATCAGCTCTTCCAGTAAATGATGCAAATGAGAAATTCTGTCTGTTCTAGGAACTGGTGGTTCCTCTGCCAGCCTAGAGTTGCGTGATGAAGACATGTCCCGCACTGGCGTGGTTTAGAGGGGCCCCCCATGTGGCGAGTGTGGGACTACCTGCCCTGACTCTCTTGACTCCCTTGGCCCGAAGCTGGGCTGCCTCAGGGACACAATTCACAGCCATCCTGTAACCTATTAACTTCCCAGGTCCCGGGTTCATTCTATACCATGATAGCTATCTAAATATCTGTCAGTGGGTACCAGGAGGTCTTCACTCCTAACAGCTCCCTCCTGTTTCTCCAAAGGCCCTGCCACTTGTATAAAAGGATATTAAAATTGATTCTGTCTCAGTTTTGTCTTTGCCTGAGAACAACCAGATCAGCGTCTCATCCACACAGCTTCCAAAGAGATGTGTTTGTTTACCTATGCAATGTTTTCAAAGAGTGTTTCCAAANCTGGTAAGAGGAGCAGAGGCTAGAGGGGCTGGAGGAGGCAGAGCAAAGAGAAGGAGCAGGGTTGCATAGGCAGGAGTGGCATTTCTCCTGATGGCACGACAGAGATGCTCAAGGTGTTCTTGTAGTCCAGAGATGGGTTCAATCAAAGTGGGCGGGCCAGACTTCACTTAACTCCCTTGCAAGAGACTATGTAGAGGAGAACTGTGACCCCGACAGAGAAGGTGGGCCCTGAGATACCAGGGGTTGAGGGAAGAACTGCATGTGGTCGGCAGAGGAGCAGGCGTGGCAGGAGGAGGGAGCGGTGGGGACAGAAGCTTTGTCTGTGTCACGGGAGATGCACTAGGTCCAGCTGAGGAACTTCTGAGAAAACCATGAAGGTACAGACAGCCAGGCTTGGGAGTCTGCTTCTAGATAGCACTATAGCCTGTGAACAAAGACGTTTCTGTCCCTTACCTGTCTCTTCCCTTGCTCCAACCCAGGAGGAGTCAGGAGCAGTCTAGTGGGGATCAGGCAGGGGAGGGAGGTGAGGAAGAGAAAGGTTAGATAAAATAGAAGAAGCTGACTTTCTGCACTTTATCCTTCCGGGACTGGGGGTGAGAAGAAGCTCCATCTTACAATGAGGTTCAGAGTTCGGATTTTACATTGGACTGGGTATTTTTAAGAATAAAATGAGAATGTTTGGGGGACTGAAAGGTACTGGAAACCTTTTAATTTTCCAGGGAGGACATTTATGCTACCTGTTATGAACTTAGTCTGAGAGTAGGGGAAGCACTATTCCCACAGTACGAGTTTGGGGATACGGGGGTGAAAAGGACTACAGTTATTTTCTGATTACACCCTGTGAATTTCAGTTACTCGGTGAGTCAGTTCCCCTTAGTCTCTAGAACATGATAGATTTGTTGGTCTGGAGCCAGGGAATCCCATCCTGGCTGTGACAGCTTCCCAAAACTTTTAAACTTTTTTCAGTACCAGATCACACACTATATGCAGCAGAGGGTGTTTTATCTGTTTGGCAGACCACGATCCCTCTGGAGGAAGCATAGCCTGGTAGCTAAAGGTGTACGTCCCAAACTCTGAATGCTCAAGTCTGCAGCTTGGCTCCTCACCTTGCATGCTTGTGACAGTGGACAATTAAAAAGTCTATTGCCTCAGTTTCTTGCAATGTAAAGTGAGGTGCGTGATAATATTGGCCTCATGGGGCTTTTGTGAAGATTGAATTAGATGATCTATGTAGATGGTAAACCATGGTAAACCCTCAATAAGTGCTAGGTATTTTTATGTTGAAATACTTTCAACACTTTAAAAGAACATTGGCACTAGACAAATCAGTGCTACAAACAGACAAACTAATTTTTATTCTTCACACATTTACTTCTATCTTCTTAAGCCTTGTAAATTCAACATTTTCTTATTTTTCTTTTTTGCAAAATACAAGCTGTTCCAACAGTTCTCTGCATCAAATCCAAAGTGTTTTATGCCACCCTTGCGAGATTGTGAATAATATTTTGGAAGGACCTTTTTAGAAGCTTCATTGGTTGGAGTTGCTCCTCAAGCTTTGCATTAAATGCAGAAAGCTTCAGAGCTCCCTCTGGTCCTGGAAGCAGACTGGCCTGCAGTAGGCTGCTGGGGGTGAATCCAAAGGAGAGGAGAGATCCCAATTCAGGAAGCCCTCTTCTGGCCAGGAGAGGTGGGCATGAGGACACTGAAGCTGGAGAGAAGGCCAAAAAAAGGAAAGTATAGGACTGGGAATGATTATCCAAGAGCAAATTTGGGTCCAGAAGCTATTCACAAAGGCACAAGAGCCCTTTCCCACCTTGCTTCTGTTTCTGTTGATAGTGACCTTACAAGCCAATGTCCTGAAAACAGGTGGGACAGTGACAAGCGTTGTCTTTCAGACCCCCTCCCTCTGTCCATCTATCTTCAAGTCTAGTGAAAATGAAGCTAGAAAAATTCCCCTGGCTCCTGTCATACAGATGAGTTTCCAGCTCTGATCTTGCCAAAAGGGCGTTCTACTCCTCCTTTATCCATGAGAAGAACAACATTTATATTTGTATAGTGCTTAATTATTTTTAAGGAATTTCATAGACATTTTCTCATTTGAAGAGGGAGAAAATTGTGGCTAAGTTAGGCTGCTCAAGCCTGGCCCAATGTCATGTATTTCCTCAATGGAGTCAGGGG
>NW_007730872.1:79528-80707 GCF_000696425.1 Galeopterus variegatus | reverse complement strand
TTGAAGGTTTCTGCTTATGAGAGAGATGTTTATTTATAGAAAAAGAAGATATCTATTTCAAGCATCCTTGAAAAACAGCTCTAAGATACCTGGATTGACCAAATATTTATTCCAAAGTTCTTTCTAAGAAAAACAAGAATTTTCAAAATTAATTAAAGTTAACATATTTTTTTTTAAAAAAAACTACTTTTCAATATCATTGGGTTATATTTCTTATGATCTGTATAAGCCTTTTATGATTGAGATCCTTGCATTAAAAATAGATTCAGCTTATATACATGTTATAAGGAATTATTTATTTCACTACTTTAAATTATTTTAAGGGTTTATAGTTCTTTTATTTTGCTACATTTTGGGCCACATAGAGAATCAATTTAATAACGTTTTTTTGTTAGACAATCAGCAGTCTATTTACCAGGTTGTTCTTATAGGAAAACACAATGAGTTATATTACAAGGTACTCTTTCATGACATAGTTTTCCAGAACATTACGGATAAAATGATTTTTTTAAAAGTTGGGAGTGAATTTCTTCTGCTGCAGCTTTTAATTTTAGCTACTGATGTAGCAAAACATTTTACCAAAAATAAACTACTTTCAGGTCTAGTAGTGACACTGGACAAACCTGAAATAGGCCTGTGTTCTGCAAACATAAGCACACCGTGAGTGAACCTCCTTAGACTTCCTTCTCTTGCCACATGGCCAGGATGAAATCACTTCCTTCCTGAGAACCATAAACTCCAGTGCCATCACAGGTGGTTGATTTCAGTGTGGGGGCTGATGAGGGAGGGCGGGCTCCCTAACAGCTACATGGCCACCTTCCTGAACATCACCTTCGATGTCTGATCCTGTCCTGAAATCCCTTTCCCTTTTGCAGCTGACCACTTCCCCATAACATAGGCTTCCTCAATCAGATGCCAAGGCATGGTTTTGCTCCAGGGAAGAGTGGTGTGAAGAAGCAGGCATCTCATGCAGAGAAGGAGGTAATGGAAACACCCAGCTTATCAGGGCTGAGGGTCTGGTATCCGACCCCCAGGATGACATATTGTCTGTCCCTAGCAGCAGAACTTCACTAGAGCAGTCCTGCCGTGTGGTGTGGGTGGGCTCCTAGCTTCACTGGCTCCATGCCCAACTCTGTAGTCCTTCTACAGGTTTACAGGTCTTTAGTAACCTTATAAACA
>NW_007730872.1:73227-79383 GCF_000696425.1 Galeopterus variegatus | reverse complement strand
CTCCATGCCCAACTCTGTAGTCCTTCTACAGGTTTACAGGTCTTTAGTAACCTTATAAACAATGTTTCAGTCTAAATAAGTAGATTTTTTTTAATGCAACAAAACCCCAACTGGTCTGCCATGTTGCTCTCAACCTCACCCCCAAGCCAGTTCTCCACCTTACCAGGCACGTCAGTGTCCATGCCTTCCCAGCTCAGAACCCCCTTACATAACAGGGAAGAGACCCAGAGAGCAATTCAGCAAAACAAAACTGCAACTATGATGGGGTCCTCAATGTGTCCAGGGACAACAACAACAAAAACAGCAGGAAAGGGGCTGGCTCATTGCTCACTTGGGAGAGTGTGGTGCTGATAGCACCAAGGCCAAGGGTTCGGATCCCTATATAGGGATGGCTGGTTAGCTCACTTGGGAGAGCGTGGTACTGACAGCACCAAGTCAAGGGTTAGGATCCCCTTACCGGTCATCTTTTAAAAAAACAAAAACAGCAAAGACACAAGAGCTCGGAGGGAGTCCTGCCCAAGATCTACCCAAACGGAGGTAGAAAAGGTAGAATGGAAACCTGTTTTCTTCTTTTTCTATTATTCCAACTAACGACCACCTTGTCCACGCCCTACCACATATGCACTCATTTTTCTTCCAAGCTACGTCATTTCAAGGTATGGGGCTTGAGCTATGGCTAACCATTTTCTGTGCCTAGAACAACTTTGAGAGTTCAGCCTCTGATCCTACCCACCAGAAAATACCTCCCATTAATGATGCCTTACTGATAACAGGTAACAGTGCCGGGCACTGTTCTAAGCATATTTCCTATATTAACTTTAATTATCAAAGCCCTGTAAGGCACTTGCTAATATCAGCTCCAGATTGTTCAGTAAAGACTCAGAGTCCCAGAGATGTTAGAGTGACTTGTCCAAGGTCACAGTCAGGAATTGGAGAGGCCTGAATTCAGACCCAGGTAGCCTGGCTCAATGACCCTGTGATATGGCAGTGAGGCCCAGCCTTGTCTCTACAGGTTCCATGTTCCAGCAATGTTCAGATGAAGGACTCTACTTTTCTCTTCATTGGGGTGTGTTTTAATTGTAATGATACAGAATAAATTAAATTCACTTTGTGATTGTTTCCTAGAAGGCAGCAGCTCCTTTCGGGTGCAGCTGAAGGCTGGAGTCTACACGGACCTCCGTGATGAGACACTAAGACCAATAAAGCAGGGGCAGCCAGGGGTGAGGCAGACACTGCAGGGAACGTGGACAATAGGAGCTGACGAGTGAGCCATTGATAGACTGAAGGAGACTGTATGACTGGGATACCTTTTCCTTCCATTGCAATATAAAGAAGATACATTTGTTCATTGTCAGAAGGATCATAGAAATCTTAATCTACAGAAGCTCTAGGCAAAGACTGAAGCCATTCATAGGCTTAATGGAAAGTCTCAGCTATCACCTAAAACTCAAGTTTCTTGGAGAAATGTTGCCCCGCAAAGTGTTATACAAATATTATTCTGTAGGTGAGCCTTAGCTTTGATGTGGAAAAGTGTCTTATGCAGGGAAATGTCATAAAAGATTTAATAAGTATTTTCCATAATTATTCCACCCTTTCTTTTTTCCTTCTGGTGATGGTGCTGTGGTTGCCTGCCTTCTGCTTCCTTCTCCCAATCTTCTGCCTGTCTTAGCCTGAAGAAGGATTCACTGACTGGATCTCACCACCTCTCCGCAGCTGGAAGTTACAAAGGACGCACACAATTGGAATAATTGGGACTTTCTTTTCTTACAGACGTTTGTACACCTGGCTCAAAGCATGGGAAATAGCAGCAGTCAGTAATGTATGAGCTCTCTGAGGAGGTGGGTGAAGATGGCATCTAGAACCCAAACAGGAGGATTGATTTTAAGCAGGAGGAGGGCAACCTCTTCCACCGTGGAAAGCTGGAGTACCTGACAGAGGGCAGGTTCTCAACTTCCGCTGCAGCTTGAAATCGTCTACAGGGAACTTTTAAAAATCCCAGTGCCTGACCTACAGCAAGATCAAGTCAGTCAGAATGTCTGGTGATTGGGCCCAGACATCAGTATTTTTAAAGGTCTTTGGGTGCAGCCGGGGGAGGGCCGCAGTATACAGAGGTATTGTGGGGCAGAGGGTAAGGTTTTGCTGAGTCTATGTCTTAGGAAGTTACAGTGGGGCTGATGCAAAGGGCAGTGAGATTTTTTTCAGCAAGACTAACCACTGAGATTTGTGTTTGTGAAGTTAGAGAACAGGACACTGAGAGCGTAGAACACAGGCACAACAAAGTTGAGGGTGTCGGTTCCAGTAATTGAAAAGTCAACCCAAGAGATCTTGGTTTTGAAGGGAAGCCAAGGAGCTTGGGAGGGACTGACAGATGGAGAGAACACGGAGGGCCAAGGGACCAGAGCTGTTGGTGCAGGTGACGAGGGTCTCAGAGCAAGGAAGTGAGAGCTGGGAACTAAGAGGCTGTGGTAGAGAGAGGATTTGGTAAGGCATTGGCTACATCCCCATGATGGGATTTGTTATATAAAGACAGCTAGAATTAGTGATGGTCCTGTTGAAGGGCCAAAGAAATATTTTATTCCATACGCACTGTCTTAGGAATCATTTTTAGAGTCTGTGTTTGTTATCAGTTATGTTTTTTATTTTATGCATTTTATGATGCTTCAACATCTTGAGGGCCTTGCTTTCCTGGGAGACACTGCCCCTCTCAGTGCCAGCTAATTCCTGGGGATAGCAAATGACTCCCCTCTGAGCATGCTGTTAATACACAAACCAGAGCCCATATCCCCAACCACCTCCTTTATCTAACTCTCACACACCAAGCCAACATTTCCCCTGCCCTAAATCACCCTGGAGCCAAGTACTGGACAACTAGAGAACACCCTGAAGTCCAGAGCCTGCTGAAATTATTCAAACCCTTCAATCCTAGCTTGCTCAAGCTTTCTAACCTGTCTTGCCCAGTCCTTCACATGGAAACCTTAATAAAGTCTCTGGACCATGGTGTCCCCTCTCTCCTTCTGCCTTCTGACCACCCTGAGTGCCTTCTCATGTGGCCCTGCATGGGACAGCGTGCCTCTTTCTCTTGCAGCTGTAAGTAAAAAAATCTCCTTACAAAGACCGTTGTTTCTGTGTCTGTCACCTTATCATACCTGATTAAAACAAATCCTGGGTACAATTCTTGAAACAGAGTTAAATATTTCAGCATTTAAAATGAAAGCCAATGTTCCTTCCCACTTCAGCAGTGGATTAGACATGAGTAGAGTGGGTTTCCCATACTTTTTCAGTGCTGGATGGAGCCTGGCAGTCGTTGTGTGACCTCTGGCTAGACCGCTTTTCTGGACGTGGGCTTTGTCGTGTGTCTAGAAGGCCTTTGCCCAGTATTGCTGATGTTTATCCAGGAGAATCTGGTCCTTTCAATGCTGGATTAGACATCTCTAAAGGCTTCTCTGACTATAGTACCATAGTGTTCTAGAAACAGTAGTATCATTCGGCACTGTCGGTTACTTCATTCCTGAAATTCTCTTCCCTTGGTTTCCATGACACCACAATATCCTGGACTTTCTTCTACCTTTCTGATTGCTCTTTTAAAAAGTTCTGCTGTGCATTCCTCTTCCTATCCTGTATTTTTATTTTGAGCAGCATTTATTGAATAAGCAACATATGCATGTATGTGAGGAGGGTATTCAATGAAAAGTGTAGGTCTGTTCCACCTCTATTCCCCAGTGCCCAGACTTTTAGTCTGACACAAACATGTGCGTGTATGTGTGTGTACGTGCGTGCATATATAAGGCCTATAGAACACACACAGACATACACATACACACACACCTTGTGGATTTTTGTATATGAATGCTACACATACCATAAATATTGATTCATTCACTCATTTATCAATTTATTGAGCAGCTTCTCCATGCCAGACACTGTTTAGGAACTGGGAATGCCGTGGTGAGTAAAGCAGACAACCTCTCATAGAGTTTATATCATGTTGTGAGGAATGGGCAATTAAAAAGTAAAAAGCGAGTGAGGTAATTTCCAACAATGAGAGATGATTAAAAATTAAAGGATGATAATGTGAAAGAGGGCAGAGGGTGATCAATGAAGGCCTCTTTGAGGAGTTAGTATTTGAGTTGAGACAGCATCAGAATGACAAGGACCAGCTTGGGACGAATATCCAGGAGAGGAAATAACAAGGGAAAAGGCCGGATGTGTCAGAAGACTGGGATCAGGGATGACGCTACTGTCATGCAATTCGCTTTTTTCCCCTTAACTTACATGAGACCCATCACAGGCAAAACCACTTCATTCTATTTGGCAGCCAAATGGGATTCTATAACAGGGATAAACCAAAATGTACTTAATTAGTCACAAAGTGATCAATACTTATGAAATTTCTATCCTTTTGCTAATTTAAATGTGTTAATCCATACCTGTTGCTTCTAACAGAATACCTGAACCTGGGGAATTTATAAAGAAGGGAAATTTATTTCTTACAGTTTTGGCAGCTGGAAAATCCAACGTCCAGGGAACATAACTGGGGAGGGTCTTTTTTTGGTGGTGACTCTACAGCAACACAGGGTATCACAAGTGAGAGCAGCAAGAGCAAGAGAAAACTAACTTTCTCGCTTGCTATTTTTGTAAAGCCATCAGAACCAAGCCCATGACTCCATGAATGGATCAATCCGTTCACGAGGGCTCGGTACTCACAATCTAATCACCTCTTAAAGGCCCCACCTATCAAGTGGTATAACTGGACTTTTCACCCTCTTAACACTGTTACAATGGGGATCAAGTTTCCAATACATGCATTTTGGGAGGACACAGTTGACCCATAGCACCGAGTTATGCTGAAAGAAATATTTTTGAACATTCATATTTTCCCACAAGACAAATAAATTTGTAGGGTCAAACCCTGGAAGTAAAATTATTGAAGCAAATTATGCATGTCATTAATTTTAATTAACTTTGCCCACTTGCCCTCCACAGAAATTGTACAAATGTGTATTTCCACCCACAGTGTTCGAGAGTGTCTGTTTCACCCTCCTGGTTCTCTGTCTTTCATCTCTTTTGAGTATTGTCAATGACAACTTCAAATACCATTCTGTAATTTTATTTATCATTTCTCTTCCGAATGAGATTGAAATTCTTTTCTGATGTGTAAAAACCATTTGCATTTCCTTGTCTGTGAACAGTGTATTCATATCCTTTGCCCATTTTTCTTTGGGGTTATTTGTCTTTTCTTACTGATTGGCAAGAGTTCTTCATGTTTTAATGAAATGTGCCTCTTTCATACATTAGATGTGATATCCCCATGCCTGTCTTTTTTCATTTTCCTTAAGATAGTATCCCATGCAGAAAAGTTTGTTTACATAATTAATACATGTTGTGTTTTGTGTCATGCTTAGAAAATCAGTCCTTTCATGTTAATGTTAACGTTTCTCAGGGGTAAGTGTTGAAACTACTCTTCTAAATTACTCCCTCCCTCTGGGAGAGATTTCATCCATGCCAATTGCCATTGATGAGCTGGTGATTTCTCAGTGGGCCTCTCTACCCGAGATTTTCCACACACCTGACCGCTGACTCTGCCACGCTTGTCCACATGATCCACAGTGAACTCGTCATCTCCATCCTGTCCTTCCTCACACTGTCTGCTTTTCTTGTGCTCTGCAGCTCCGTGAGCCCACTCTGCCCTGTTTTCCAGGTCAGAAAAACTATCTGCCATCCCTTACAAGACGTGCACGATTGGGCTCCTACTCGTACCTCTAGCACATTATCTCATGACGCACACTGCATCCCCTCACCCCCTGCCATCACTAGTCCTATTGACTCGTTTCTAGAACGTACTGTGGTCTCTTTTACCTCGGGGCATTTGAACATGCTGTTCCTTCTGCCTTGCCTCTCTTTTGTCAGTTCTCTCTCTCTTTTTTTTTTTTTAATTTTATTTTGTCAATATACAATGAGGTTGATTATTGTGGGTCATTACCGAAACCCCCCTCCCTCCTCCCACTCCCCCCTCCCACCCAACAGTGTCCTTTCTGTTTGCTTGTTGTATCGACTTCAAGAAGTTGTAGTTGTTAAGCCTTCTCCCCACCCCCTCAGGATTTTGTGTGTGTGTGTGTGTGTGTGTGTGTGTGTGTGTGTGAATTTATTTATTTATTT
>NW_007730872.1:70649-72473 GCF_000696425.1 Galeopterus variegatus | reverse complement strand
AAATGGCAGTATTTCATTCGTTTTTATAGCTGAGTAGTATTCCATTGTGTAGATATACCACATTTTCCATATCCACTCATCTGATGATGGACATTTGGGCTGGTTCCAACTCTTGGCTATTGTAAAGAGTGCTGCAATGAACATTGGGGAACACGTATATCATCAGCTCTCTTTGTCTAGCTCTGGCTATCCGCACGTGGCTCTGGATCTCACACATTGCTTATTCCATAAAATTTTCCCTGTGCTCCCATCACCCTAAGTCTACACACTTTTTTCTTGCAGAATCTTATATTTTCCCTGTCATTGTATGAGGCAGCTTCAGAACGTTTTTTGGAAAGATTTGTCTTATCTTTTAATTCCATTTTCCCACAAACATTTCGAAGTACCCTCATGCTTATTACACAGTAATGCAATTACCTGTTAATTTGCCCGAGTCTCCTAGATTTCAAACCCCATATAGACCTCATCTTCACTCCTTCAACAATTTGAACACGTGTTAGGAAGACGGTGGCATCTTGGTAGCTTTTGAATCCTTAACAGTCTAGTTCTTGGCATGGAACTCAATAAACATTTATTTGTTGTATATGCGGATGAATTAATACATTCTGGAATTTTCCCAATGTAGCCTACATTTGTATTTAAGTTTTGTGCCAATTTGTGCTCTTTAATATATTAGGATATACTGATGTAACATTGTATAGAACAGGCCACATCAAGGGAATTTTCTGTAGTTATTTTTTTAAGGCAATGTGGATTATAATTCTTCCTCTTAATGTCTCCTCGCTTTATCAATGGCAGTAATGTTTCCTCCAACCTACTGGTGGATTAAGATACCTCAGTGTACTCCTGCTGTTAAACCACATGAATATAGCACTGGACCTGCCCTTTCACTTCACTCCAGGGCTGCTGGTGAGGAGACAGTTTCCAGGAGAGTGGGATTCAGGCCTCTGTCTTGGGGCTGGAGGGTAACAGGAAGTCTCCGATTCATTGACAGAGCTCTACTATTATTTATATTACGTAATAATTTTTAAAATATAAAAGTAATATACATTGAAATTGATTATGAGAAATTTGAAAAATGTACAATAAAGGAAATAAAAATAGCATATAATCTCATCACATAGAGATGACAATTACTTTTTTCCAATTCAGCCTTTTATATATTTATGTGTATGTATACCTACATGTACTTTTTTTAGAGGGCATTGATTCTATCTCTGGAAAATTTCATTTAGCATTAAATAATGAGTATTTCATCAAGACAGTTGGATCTATATGGGGAAAAATAAGTTCTAGTGGTCTACTGTAGTCAAAGGCATCTATAATTAATAATTTATTGTATGTTTTCAAATGGCTAGAAAAGAAGAGCTTAAATACTCTCATCATGAAGAGATAATAAATTTTTGCAAAGATGAACGTGCTAATTACCTTGATTCAATCATACATTGTATACATGTATAGAAATATAACTCTGTACCCCATAAATATTACAATTAATACATGTCAATTAAAAAATAAATGAATTAATTTAAAAAGTCTTTTTTTTTTTTTTTTGCACAGATTCAGATGTTCCATTATGTTTATTTAGTAATTATTCCAATATTGGACCTGGATATTGCTTTGAATTTTTTGTTAATATAAAAATACTACAATTAATATCCCCTACAAAAATCTTTGTTCATATCTCTGATTATATCCTCAGGATAGAGTTCAAGAAGTGGATTTAGTGGATCAAAAAGGATGGACATTGATAGGGATCATGACTTTTTTTGTTGTTGTTGTTAAATTTTTATTTTGTCAATATACAATGTATATGATTATTAT
>NW_007730872.1:66877-69416 GCF_000696425.1 Galeopterus variegatus | reverse complement strand
ACACACACATATACATCATATATACAAGAATTACATTTTTCTACAATCTAACCTTAACCTATTAGTCTTTTTAGAATTCTTTTTAATTCTTTTTTTGACTTCTTTTGCCACTGTGCTTAGAACATCCCTCCCCATTCTGAAACAAGCTATATTTTTTAATCTGTATTCTTTTTTGAGATTTTTTAAATGTTTTTTTATGGTATTTTACTTTAAAATCTTTAATACATTTGATACTTACTTTGGTACAAGTTTAAAGAGAAAACCTAAGTTTATTTATTCTAGATAGCTATTTTTTCCTTCCCACATTGGCTCATGCTAATATCTTCACCACTCCCTACCTCATCCATCCCTTCCCTACCACATCCCAGACACGCCTCCAGCTCCGAACGTCTCATCTGCAGACTGTTGCCACAACCCCGACTAGTCTCATCATACTTACTCCATCTTGCACTATTATTTCCAATTCACTTTCTTAATGTATAACTGTGTTAGGATCGTGCCCCATCCCGAAAACCCAGAGGAGAAAGCCAAAGTGTGCTATTCAAGGTCCCCTGTTTAGCTTCCTACAGTTACCTTTGATTAGGGTTTCGTCCCAATTACCCTGGGATCACTGTCATTCTGATACCAAGTTTATTCACTCACCGCCTCTAGAAACCATCTTTAACATCCCAGGAAGGTGTCTCCTCATAGGAGAGAGGGCCTAGAAAAGCATGTGGCCCTGGCCCTCTTTCACATTACTCTGCTTTCATGGGCGTTTCCCAGAGTCAGATGGGTGAGTGGGTGGTGCGACTGACTCCCTGGTGATTGGAATCAAAGCAAATCAACTCCTTTCTCCAAAAGTCATTTCAGACAATCCGGCCTCGTCCAGGAAACCTTCCCAATTAATGCCACATGATTTGTTATTCCCCATGCATTCAACTGGCACTTAAGTAATGACACTTGTTTTCTTTTGTTCCTTTTTAAGTGATCTATTTGTATCTTTTCTTGTTCCATGTTAAGAGATCAAAGAGCAGGAAGCAACCTTACCGATCATTTACTTTCAGCCCTCATTTTGCAGTAGAGGCTGGCAAGGTGAAGGAAGGAATGAGCCACGGCCATGGAGCCTCTCTGCAGCTCTCGAGCCTCCTGGCTGCGCCTTTCCCTCTTCTGAGTTCTGGCTAAGGCCTGTTTTCTTCTCCTTTTATGCATTGTCCCTGGGTGATATCATCCACCTCCATGGTCTCAATAGCCGCCTGTTGTTCTAAATCCATCCCTCCTCTTGAACTTCTCCTCTGAGCTCTGGATTGTGTATCTGCCTCCTCAGTTAGTATCCTTACTGGTTTGTCCTAGCAGCATTTCAACTCAGCATGCTCAAAACAGAAGCCTCCACCTTCTCTTTCCCCACTTGCTCCTGATCCTGCTTTTCTCAGCAATGGCACTGCCATCCACCACATGACCTAGATTAGAAATGATCCTTACCTCCTCTTTCTTCCTTGCCCTCATATCCAGTCAAGGTCCTGTCATGTCCACCTCCAGCATATCTCTTGACTCTTTCCATGCCACATATTCCCCTGTGCTGACACTCTGGTCCAGACACCATCGCCTCTCTCTTGGAACACAGCAACAGCTTCCTGAATGGGTCTCCATGCCTCTAGTCTATTCCCCACCCTGCAGCCTGAGTGATCACACAAAGGCGTGGGGGGCGAGTCATCACACCAGTCTATGAACTGAAATCCTCCAGCTGTGTCCAAGAGTCTTCCCAACACGCTCCAGCCCCAGTGAGCCGTTTCCGCTGGAGCATCTTCACTCTTCACCTGGTTAACCCCTATGCATCCTCCGGTTCTCCACTTTGCCATTCCCTCCCCCAACCAGCTTTCTCTAACTCTCCCCTCAAACAGTGCAGTAGGGCTACCCAATGTATGAGCCACGCCATGCATCTGACCTGTCCTCACCTCTGGGTCTGCGAGCTTCACCTGCCCTGAATTATGCCTTCTCCATGGCCCTAAGCGCACCACATGGGGAAAACTACACAGGGATTTACGGAACCACTAAATCCAGCTCTAGGGCTCGATACCGCTGTCCGGGCCGTTCCTGATACCACTGTCTGGGGAGGGGTGGGAGAGGGGCAACACTGGGAGGCTCTCCTCGTGGACACATTTCCAAGTTGTCTTTCCTGAATCCGGTCCTTGAGTTCCCCCTGGTGGCTTTCCCGCTGCAGACACCTCATGATAAGGGAACACTTTGAGCGGAGCCGCCCCCCTGGCCTGGTCCCTGCCCCCTGTCAGGGCTCCCACAGCCCTGGGCCCGGTGCTCGGCCCCGCCACCGGCGCCCCAGCACCCTGCGGATGGCGGTGGTGATCTCGCGGTTGCGCAGGCTGTAGATGAGCGGGTAGAGCAGCGGCGTGACGTTGGTGTAGACCAGTGCCAGCGTGCGGTCCAGTCGCGGGGAGTAGCTGGCCTTGGGCCGCACGTACATGAAGGTGGCGCAGCCATAGTGCAGGAAGGTGACGGCCAGGTGCGAGGCGCAGGTGGAGGCGGCCTTGCGCCGGCCTGCGGGGGA
>NW_007730872.1:59707-66560 GCF_000696425.1 Galeopterus variegatus | reverse complement strand
CCGTGATGTCGCAGAAGAAGTGCACCAGCAGGCGGGAGCCGCAGAAGGGCAGGTGGAAGACGGCCACCGTGAGCCCCACGGACACCGCCAGGCCCCCGAGGCAGCAGACCAGGGCCAGTCGCACGCACAGTTCCGGAGTCACCACAGCCGTGTAGCGCAGAGGGTGGCAGATGGCCACGTAGCGGTCATAGGCCATGGCAGCCAGCAGAAAGCACTCGGCCCCGCCCAGAGCCACGAACATCTGCATCTGAAGGGCACAGCCCAGGAAGGAGATGGGGCTGCCCCTGCCGTGGCCCAGCATGGTCAGGTCAGCCAGGGAGCGGGGCACCACCACCAGTGTGTAGCAGAGCTCGATGGCTGACAGCTGGCACAGGAAGAGCAGCATGGGCGGCCGGCTGGGCACCGTGGCCACCGCCACCAGGATGAGCAGGTTCCCACTCAGCGTGGCCAGGTGCACAGCCAGAAGCAGGAGGAAGAGCACGGGCCTCAGACGTGGGAACTCAGAGAAGCCTTGAAGGAGAAAACCACAGGGCATGGTGGCATTGCTGGGGCTGTCCATGCAGGGCCCACCCAGAGGCATCTGTGCGACAGAAGTGCAGGAAGGGTGAGCTTGTGGGGTGCTGCCCCTCTGACCCTGCTCATGGAGAAAGGGTCAAGTGGGATTTAGAGGGTGGGCCTGGAGTGCTAGATGGTGGGCCTGGAGTGGAGGCTGCAGACATGGCAACAGCTCACATGTCCTTTCCCCTGCCCAAGAGGGCAGTCTTAGTGACTTATTCAGAAAAATGGTGCAGTTTTTCCTGCCTCCTGGACTGGACTTCCTCTACCTGCTTTCTCAAAGTGCTCTTTCCGAAGAAGCCTGTCAATGCCTCCCTCCTGACCTCTGCCTACAAACAATTCAGGTGCTCCATGCTCTTTTCATTATTTCATGGGTCCTATGTGGCCATGAGTGGTATATCCAGCTCAGCCTCAGTCCCCAAGGCAGGAAATGTGTCTTTAGTCCTTGCTTCTGGATCCTCCTCCCTGCCCTACTCTGTCATTTCTGATCTGTCTTCAAAATGTAAGTCAGGCGAGGGCCTTAGAGATCATCTCATACAACATCATAATTTTAAGGAAGAAAAAAACAAAGCTAGGGTGGGGAGTGGGGTTGTTTAAAGAACTTAACTGCTCACAATAAGTTAGGAATAGAATCTGCATTCCTGAGGCTGAATCCAGAACTTTCCATGACCCATATGAGGTTCTGAAGAAAGGACACTAGGGTCAATCAGAGAAAATCTGTATTTAGACTTAAATAGAGACTTAGATCTGTGCCAGGCCCTGGGGCAGACACTCAGGCAGCAGGGGATGTTTCGTGCGAGGGCCTCACTGGGCACGTCAGGAATGACATGTCCCTAACATTTTTATTAATACTCTGTCAACATGAGGAAAGGTGATATGCATCTGTTCTGACTTGCTCTTAAGAGTTAGCAGTACATTCTAAATTTGCCATCAGAATATTATCCAGTGACTCATTTGCAGGCAACATCTGGAAAACGCTGACAGTGTGAGGGTCTGCTACGCTTATCATAATCCTCGGGAATGGGGGAAACATGAGGTGGTAAGAGATTTGATGCAAACTGGACAGAAGGAGGTTGGATTTTTCTAATAAATATTACTGACATCTCTTTTTATTTTCTTATCTCTTTTTTATTAGTTTTGATTATAAGCTCAACTCTTATTTTCTCTTATAATCGCTGTTTATAATCAGTGTTGGAAGTGGAATTTTCCATAGTTGCTACACCATAGAACATAAGAGCAATAATGCCAGGTCAAAGGGCAACATGAAAAGCAGACGAAAGAGCTGGAAGGAATGCAGGGAGCTTAGCTTTTGGTGAGGAGAATACCCAGGTTTTTATTTATCACTGTCACTGTGGGCTTCCTCTTGTCATCTCCCAGGGGAGCCCTTTCAGTAGACGTTTCCAGCCTTACTGGGGAAGGGGAGGGTTAGGTTTGGGGCAGGGCTGAGGGAGGTAGAATCATTTTCCATCTGTTTTAGAGCCCTCAATTTTTTATTTTTTGGCTACTCTTCAGTCTATTGAGCAAATTTAACAAACCTGTATTGAGTGCCTTTTCTTTGCCAGGTGCTGTAGCTTTAGGGTATGAAAGAGAGAGAGAGAGAAGCCTGCTGTCCTGGGGGTTTCGGGCAGGACAGAACTGCCGCGGTGCCTGCTCTGCCTCTGCTCACCCTCTTTACCCTCCTTTCTGTCCCCTCAGAGAAGTGTGGTGGAGGGAGGGGGCAGGAGGGAGGGACAGACACAACCTAGTTCTTTCATGCTGCACAGCGATGTAGGTGACAGAAAGGCCAGGTGATGGCACCAATAATGACAAGCAACAAGGCTCTGTAAAGCACGCCAAATTGGCCAATGAAACGAAAGAGACTAAGGAGTGTTTCTGCTCTGCTTAGAGTTTTTAGAAGGAATTGTCACAAACTCTAGGAATGTGTGTTAGAAGCAGCTTTTCTCTAGGGGTGGGGGTGGGGGGTGGAGAACAGACACTTCAAAGCTTCAGTGATTCAAACCCCAGCAGGAGAAGCTGCACCAAGAGCAGAGAACACTACAGCAGCCCCTCTTATCTGCGGGGGACATGTTCCAAGGGTCCCAGCAGATGCCTGGAAGCATGGATAGTACCCACCCCTTGTATACTGTTTTTTCCTATACATACATACCTATGATAAATTTTAATTGGTAAATTAGGTGCAGTAAAGATTAACAATAATAATAAAATAGAACAATTATAGCAAAATACTGTAATACAAGTTACGTGAATTTGGCTCTCTCTCTCTCTCTCTTTCTCTCAAAGTATCTTCTCCGGTACCGCAGGTAACTGAAACCTTGGAAAGCAGAACCGCAGATAAGGGGGACCATTGTACAAGGCTTGCCTGAGCTACTCTTCTCCCCAGGGACATGGCGACAGATAATCTCACTCTTCCAGATGACTAATAACATTCAACACTAATAGATAACACTTGAGAAAGTGCCAGGCAAATGCTCATAAGAACATTGTACATTTAACTCACTTAATCCTAGTGACAGCCTGATGAGGTAAGTGGACTCTTATGATACCCATGTTACAGATGAGAAAATCGAGGCCTACAGGAATTAGATGTGACATAGCTAGTTAGTGGTAGAGCCAGATTTGTACCCAAACAATCTAGCCCCTGAGAGTCCATGGGCTATCTACTACATACTCTTTCTTATTTATATTTCTCCAGAAGTATCCTTTCCACATGGGACACATGCCACCCCGCTTATATCCCCAACCTTCCTCAGACTAGAAATTACCTACAACCTCCTAGGCATTTCTGCCCTCAGATTCCCCTTTGCGGACATTTTTCTTGAGGACATGTGGATGTGAACAGTAATACAGATAATCTAAGATGGCAAATCTAAAAATAGTTTCTCCTTAGCTTTGACATTAATTGTTGCTATTGTTATTTTTCCAGTAGATTCATTTTTCTAATTGTGTAAGGCTCCACAGAGCACCCACAGAGAAATGGCTGGCTGGTGGCCCAGGACATCTGGATGTGGCTGAAGCCTTGCTGGGCTGGAGATGCAGATCAGGAATTTGATTTTTGCTGTGCAGAATAATTAAAATGATCTGTGATAATGATGTTTTAAAGTGGTCATTCTAGTAGTCAATCGATGCTCTTCTAATGAGTGATTGTGGAGTGGGAGATGTGAGAGACAGAAAGGTCAAGCCCCTAAGGATTCCATAGAAGGCTGAACTGGAATGGAGCTTAAAATTCAAATAGCCTAGATGTTCATGTTCTAACATAAGAACATGAGAGGTCACTAACCACCCTAGGGTCTCGCTGCTGTCTTTTGGCAGCAGAACTGGACTAAAGCTTAATTTTCACAACTCCTGGCTAAATGGTTCAATAGTTTACAAAAGCACAAACAGAGAAGTCACAGCAAAAATTTACCATCTTGTGAGAAGTTAAACTTAGAAGATGATGAATATGCCTGGATTTCTTAACTTCATTTAATAATTTGTCATGGGCCTCTGGTCTATAAATTTATAATGCATTCAAAAGGTGATATTTTATTTTTTAGCCTTAATTCTTGGTGAAGTAGAAAGGGTCTCCATAGTTTAAATTTTTGTTGTTATTTTCTGAATGCTTGATTATTGGAGGGAGGCAAGTCAACCAACTCTTCCAAAACCTCAGATTCCTCACTGTTGAATGAGGATAACAAAAGACGTACTTTATGAAAATTCCCTGAGATCACATGTGTAAGCTTCAGCTACAGACCTGACATACATTAGATACACAAAACACTGAAGGAATTCTTACTTTTTTTTTTTTTCCTTTTTGTCCTTTTTACTGACCGGTAATGGGATCGCAACCCTCGGTGTCGCGCCCGTACTGGGGACCGGCAACGGGATCACAACCCTCGGTGTCGTGCCCACACCGCGCTCAGCCAGTGAGCAGGAACCGGTCTCCACATGGGATCTGAACCCTCGGTGAGAGCGCCACCACGCTCCCAAGCGGCGCACTCTCCAGTGCGCCACCGGGCCGGCCCAGGAATTCTTACTTTTATCCTTTATTATCTGGCAGGTTTAGATCATATTTCCCTGAATATTCATCTGTCCATCATGAAAATTTCCTTACCTCTTGATTGTGCTGTTTCAGGTGATGTCCTAGTGCTTTTCCTAACTTTCTGAGGTCCAAGAAGCACAGGTGTGCAATGTACTCTGGGTGTGGAAACGTTTTGGGGAGATAAGTAGACATAGGTGTAGATAAGTCTGTCTATCTGTCCATCAATCTGTATCTAGCTATCAATCATTTTATATCTATGTCTATATTTTTTTCACCTTTTTTCTCTTAGGTTTTGTATTGTCTTTCTGAGACTGTTCAGGCTAGGGAAGAAGATATCTCTAGATTCAAATCGTGGCTCAACCGCTTACAGCCACATTCATTTTGGGCAACGTATGCAATTTCCCTGAACTTCAGTCTGTTTATACCTAAATGGAGAGATGATGCATAATGTACAGGGTTGTTGTGAGAACCAGGCATACTATAAAGAAAGCTCATAACACAGTGCCAGGCACAAAGAAAGTAACAGAAGGTGGTTACTAATCATATCACGTTACAACCCTAATTTCTACAATGTTGATGTCAGCCTTTGGGCTCCATCTGCACAGCTGGACAATGGTAATGACTGTAATGACTCCTTTTCCTGTGTTATACGTGCCTTTTACTTGGTTCATGATGGGTAACTTGAAGCTCACTAATTTACACGTATTTGCATTATATACTTAAATGTTTTTTTCTGAAATAAAATCCTTTGAATTAAAACTCATTTACCATTTTTTTTTTTGCTCTGTCATGCAAACTTACAACAATTTTTAGTGATTTCTTCTCATCAGTTTGATAATTTCTTTACTCAGAGGAGCTAAGTATCACCTCTGGATTTAGCAATTTCCCTGTGTACTCACTCTTCCCACCATTTGTGATCTCAGTCTCTATCCCTGGGACATGTGTTATTTGCCTGGATGGTGTTTCCATCCTGTGAGCTGGTTTCTTTTACACAATAAAGCAGCCTACCTAATCCCTGATGACTAAATGCTGTATGATATCTTGTCAAAGTCTTTTCAAAGTCTAAATAAAATAAATTCTCTGCTAGTTTCTTATTGACGTCTTTATCCTCTAAAAGCATTTCCGTACACAAACATTTTGCTTTTTCCCTCTTGATGGTGGTTTTCTGAAGTATTTAGTGATCCTACATGTTATACAAATGAGATGCCCTTGATAGTTCCTGTGTCTGCTCTAAAACCCTTTTTAAACTGATGGTTATATGACCAACATTTTCTCATGTTTCCATACAGTTCAGAATTCCCAGTTCCAACCACATGTAGCCACTGTTAGTTCTCTTTTCTCCAGAAGTCAATTGTGCACTAAGGGCTTTGAGAAAGGCATCATTTCAGGCTTGCTGCTCTTTTTCAATTTTTTTCTGGAGAGGAGCTTTGAACAAGAAAATCTAGGTGTCCTATTAATATTAGAGCTGCCTCTCTCCTTTGATAATTTTAAAGAAACTCTTCATTTGAATGAAGCAGCACCCATTTTAACTAATGTCTCTAACTCAGGCTTCCTTCAGAGGTAGAGGGATAAGCTTCAAAAATGAGCACTTTAATGTTCAACATCAAAATTGTCTGGGAAAGAGACTGTCCCAGTTCTGGGACTGTGAAGGTCAACTTTATCACACACAAGTGCATGATCGTTGTACTGTGATATTTTGCAAGCTATTCCAAGCCTGAGGATCGGCTAATTCATCTACTTGAAAAATACCAGCATCTGTCTATATAAAGAGAATAGTTTTTCAAAATTTCTTTTAAAAATATCAACTATCATTTTCCATGAGGTTTTTTTTTTAGCATATTAAAAAAAACTTTTACTTTCAAAACTGCATTTGGTGCTACAAGATAACAAGAGGGCTCCCTCAAAAACCCAGAACACCCTCATTCTAAGTGACATTTTTGTGTTTCTTGCTGGCCATAGACTGAGAGCTGGAACTAAGTATTGGGGAAAAGCAGCTACTTGGAGGAGAAAACTAGGACTAATGCAGTTCTGCCAGGATATTTTTGTGATTCATCAAAACGAAAACACTGGTGAGAAAAAAAATAGTTGATCTTCTGGGTGAGCCACTTTCCAGGGGATAGTGCTGCTGATAACTTTGGAACTCTGTCTCAGAAAGCCACAGGCCCCTCAGAAAATCCATCACTCCCAAGAGTTGTGTGAATGATTTTGGCTTCAGAAGCTCTTTCCAGTGGGGCTCCTTCCCTGCCAATCAACTGCCTACCTCCATGTTTCCAGGACAGA
>NW_007730872.1:58008-59410 GCF_000696425.1 Galeopterus variegatus | reverse complement strand
GCCCAAATTCTTTTTAATAGGGAGCCCTGTGGCTGCTGTGGTCCAGGACCTGGGGATTCTGTTCTTTGGCCAAGATTGGAGGAATAAATGCAGCCTTTCTTTCTCTGGCACTGTCAGTGGTCAAGTTTTTTGTCTTCTGTGGAGGTGAGAAGAAATTCTATGACTATCATCTTCAACACTCTCTATTCTGCCTTTAAGAGTTGAAGAAATAATATTTTCCTCAATTCAGTTCTTACATATTGTTCTATAGAGATAACATATCACTGGATGCCTCTCACCATGAAAGCCTCTGTTTACTTGAGAACAAGACAAGACTAGCCCGCTTTTAGATCGGAAAGCTGAAGCTAAAGAGGCGTATTTGGCCAAAGTCATCCAAGAGGAATAAAAGCAGAAGCTCAGAGTCCTGGCATCGGTAGCTGCCTCATGTGCTTCTCGTTCCAATCCACCTCCATGTGCCCAAGACTGAGGGTTCCACAGGCTGGAGCACACTGAACACCGTATGCTCCAAGATTTACTGGTGTGGAGCACCAGAGCTGTAGGAAGGAGGGTGGTGACATGGGGATAAATGCCTGTCTCACAAGCGGTCATCTCTCGTGGGCAAAGCTAGTTGGGAAGTATTTTGAATTCTGTGCTCAGCTATTGTGTTTCCTTCTCTTCCTCTGCCCACCTATTGTCCAAATGCCAAGCTTCTCCTTACCTGCATTCAAAGAGAGGGGTGACTTGGAGGTGGGTGCAGAGGAGACTCAGATCATGGTGACTGGAGACTGGATAGATCCCAGGCAAAATGAAGAGCAGGAGACAATGGGCAGGTGTGGAGGAGCTGGAGAGCTTGAAAGGAGAAAAGTAAGAGATGGAGAGGCTGTAGAAGGGGGAGCATCCAGAGCGGGCACTCGCTGTGTGTGGTCGGAACTATCACCTTAGCTTGCTTTATATCCCTGGAGGGGTGGGGAGAGGGCGAGGAGAGGAGTACACTCGTCCCTTCCAAAGGGAGGGCAAGAGCAGGAACACCCTCTCATTAATTACTCTCCACAAAATCCCTCCGCAAGGGTGGGATCTTGGCACACAAACAACTCCTCTGCAGCTGCCCAGAGAGAAACAACTCTTCCTATCTCAAGCTGCCCACCTGCCCAGAGGACTGTCTGTCCCATTGGTGCCACACTCTGTCCCTAGAGTGTCCCTTGCTTCTCTCGTGTCATAGCAATTCCCAATTCTGCATGCTGGACCAGGCAGTAGCTTCAGATCCTGTCATGAAGTGTCAGGTGCCTGACGGTACCAAGACATCTCAGTTCATGCAATGGGTAGAGCAGGGATCTGGCTGTTAAGATTCATGAATGAATTTCCTAACTCTCACACATGTGTAGGGGCCCCAGGAAGCTACACTAGAAATCCCATACCAGAGGAT
>NW_007730872.1:55682-56702 GCF_000696425.1 Galeopterus variegatus | reverse complement strand
GACAGGGTGGCATGCAATTTTAATTAAGATGTTTGAGAGAGGCTTGAGGGGGAAAGCATCATTTGGTGTGAAACTTAAAGGAGTTAAAGAAGTGAACTGTGTGGATATCCTGGGGAAGAATGTCCCAGGGGGAGCTGACCTGGCATGTCCATGGCACAGCGAGGAGCCAGTGTGGCTGCGGTGAAGGAAGTGAGGACAGAATAGTGGCAGACGAGGTCAGAAGAGTAGTGGGTGGCCAGAAGGGGTGCCTTGTAGATGACTGCAAGAGTATGGTTTTTATTCTGTGTGAGTGGGGAGGCACTGGAGGCTTTGAGGACTGGGATGATATAAAAGGGTCACTCTGGCTGCTGTGTTGAGAATAGACCATAGGGGTCTGGGTAGAAGCAGAGAGGTCAGCGTTACAATCATCTGGGTGAGGGAAAATGTAACTTGAATCAAATTAGCAATATAAATGGTGATATGTGTTTGGGTTCCGGATATATTTTAAATATAGGGCCTGATGGATTACACACAGGGTGTAAAGAAAGAGAGGGGTCAGAATGACTTTTTCCTTCCTGAGCAATAGAAAGGATAGAGGTATCACTACCTGAGCTGAGGAAGCCTTAGGTCGAGCTAATTTTAGAAGGAGGCAATACCACAAGTTCAGTGTCAGAGGTATTAAGTTTGAGATGTCTATTAGATATCCAAGCCGATCTGCCTGATGGGCAGTAGCGGGTATGATCTGCAGTTCACGGGAGAGGTCTAAGTTAGAGGTGTAACTTTGAAATCATCAGTTGCAGATGGCATTTAAAGTCATGAAACTGGGTGAGACCCCTGAGGGAATGAGTATAGTTAGAAAAAGGGAAGGGTCCAAAAGTGATCCCTGGTGTACTCAAATGCTAGGAGTTTAGAAAGACGGGAAGAAGCCAGAAAGGGAGACTGGGGGGGAATCTATGGTCTCCATTTTTTGGCCGAGTAAACCATACACTTATGTTCTTTCTATCTCCCAATTTGTACATCTACAGCATTACAGAACACTTA
>NW_007730872.1:54412-54890 GCF_000696425.1 Galeopterus variegatus | reverse complement strand
AACATTTTATAAATTCTGAAATGCTATATAAATATCACATACAATTATTATTAGATTATAGAGCCATGATCAACCTATTTTACAACCTAGAACTCCATCCCATCTTTCCTTGGCACTGAGCTTTTAGGATGTAGAGTGACCTTTCATTCTCGTTCTTTTTCTGCACATACTTTTTTCTGCCATAAGGTGAGAAGCAGCTGGGAAGGGACACAGTCTGGAATGGCCTCCTTAGTGATTAGAAGTCACGGATGTGATGGTATCATTCACAAACAGCAGTGTAGTCATGGTTTCAGAATTTTGAAAACAGTTCCAAGTGCATCTTAGACATAATTTTCAGGATGGATAAACCCTGAACTAAAGCAAAGTTTAGCAGTAACAGGAGTCTGGGGTTTTCCACACAATGTTACCTTTGGCTGGAGGCAGGCTTTATTTAAAGGGTTATATCAACAAGTGGAATTCCCTGTTTGGGTCTGGGGAT
>NW_007730872.1:51389-52741 GCF_000696425.1 Galeopterus variegatus | reverse complement strand
ATCTATACATGTCCCTTTCACATTTAGTTTTGTGATGCCTATTTATCAATCAATCTGCTGTTCCCTGTTAATCTCACTCCCCGAGACTTAGCTTTTCCCTTTCTCCCCTGAAAACAATGGAAATGGGAAAGGATATAGTTGACTATTGCTAACTACTATCATTCTAATGCTTGATCTTCCCTTATTACTCAGTCTTCTCATTTGAGGTCTATGGAATCAGCAGTTCATATCAGAAAGTCTTGTCACCATTGTCTATAAATTTCTACAATTACTTTTACCATCTTTGATGATTTCTGGTAATAAAGGCTGAGCAATGTGGGGGTGAGGGCAATATGTTCAATCTCCTTGCAGTTACATAATCACATCTTTAAATGAAGCAATACTGCAGAATCTTGTTCCTAATTTTCCTGTCCATTCATCTTCTGTTACATTTTCAGTGACTTCAGCTCTTATGTTATAGTATGCTAACTATACTTTCCACCCTCAATTATCTCCACCCACTTGCTTAGCTCATATCAAGGAGATGCTTAAACCTCATGACTAGTTATCACCAACTCCTCTCTAAGACATCATCTACTGAACCTAGTTGTGTCCTTGCTTATGTAGTACGACTACTTACTTATTCCAATTCACCCATTCTACTGGCTTTCTTTGTGACCAAACACCTACCAACTTTTCCAGTACCAATGGCTGGCTATACTTTAAGTGGGTCTGTACAGATGCTTGATAATAGTCCACTCATTTGCTAATGAAATCTCCACAGCATCTCTGCCAACCAACCTTCTTCTGTTTTTCTCAATATTACTTCTGCTCACTTTATTCTTAAACAGATATTCCTTATTTATTATTGCTACTCTTGTTCCTTGTATCTCCACCTCTGCCACTGCAATATCTTTGAAAAGTTCCTGGAACACAGTAAACACTCAATAGGTGTTTGCTCCCTTCTCACCACCATCACCACTACCGACCTACTGTTAGGTCCCCTAGGGCCACCATATGGTGGACAATTATTATGTGTCAAGACCTGTGCCAAGTGTTGTACATATGTCATCTCATTTAATTTAATACATTTTTACTGAGAACATCAAAGCCATTCCAGAAACATCTTTAGCTTTTAAAAATATTGATCTCCTTAAAATGTGAGCTCTCTCCTTCTAATATCACAAAAGAGGCATGCTCATCCTCTCACACTCTGATACATATTTTCATTCTCTTTTCTTTCTACCACTCCCAACACTATGTCTTCTTGGTTACTGACTCCCTAGATTCTTCAGTTTCTCTCTTCCATTGGCTCTTTTGGCCTTCAAATACTCTCAGGTGTGCCTAACTTGTCTTGAAAACTACTAAATTTG
>NW_007730872.1:49272-50639 GCF_000696425.1 Galeopterus variegatus | reverse complement strand
ACTGACTCCCTAGATTCTTCAGTTTCTCTCTTCCATTGGCTCTTTTGGCCTTCAAATACTCTCAGGTGTGCCTAACTTGTCTTGAAAACTACTAAATTTGAACCTTTTTCAGTATAAGATTGCATCATATTTTTCTCCTTCCTATCCTTGTACATTTCTTAGGTAAGTTCTCAGTCTTTCTTATGCCTCCTTCTTTCCTGAATTCTCTGCACCTGGAAACTCACCTCTTTCATTTCTGAACTAATCACAGTTGGTAATAATTTCCTAGTGACCAAAATCCAGTTACCAAAACCATCTTCTAACTACTTATTCTCCATAGATTTTTCAGTGCATTTTCTCCCTTTGATTACTGAATCCTTGAATCTTTTTTGGCTTTCATGGTAGGACATGTTCTTGATTCTCTTACACTTTCCTGCACACACCCCCTGCCTCATTAAGGCCAGATGGGGAGCATCATGTGAGGCACCATTTGATGGATCTTGGAAGCAAATCATGCAACAGAAGGTCAGAGTTGGTACAGCAGTGAGATCAGTATTCACATTGTCAGAGAGAAGTCAAGAGGGTACAAGAAGGCAGAGAAAAGCAAAGGTTCATATTCTTGGTGCTAATTGATAGCTGAGATAGCTACAGAAGTCATAATGGGGATACTATTAGTCAAAGGGTTTATAAAAATTGCTGGATAGCTCACATTGTTGCAGTATTTTAGGTGAAATATGACGGTTTGGGCAATGTTGATTAAAGGATTTCCAAAAACCAGTGTAGCTGGAGCAAGGAAGGACAGCAGGTATGCAAGTGGGCAGCTGAGTGGGATGATAGGGAGGCAGGTAGGCTTGTGGGCAGAAGAACGGATGGACAGTAGAAAAAAGGAGACCTGAATTCATTTCCTTACCTCCTCCTGATGCAAGTTAACCCTAGGTTGGATTTGCTCAGAGGCCTGGGAGTAATGATAGCATGAAACAGCAGGCTGTGTGACTGCAGAATTAAGGAAGGACCTGGGTTGGTCTGATTATTGGCATGGAATGAGTGGAACCTGGTAGAGGGACAGATCTGATGGGATAGGCACTAGGACCATCATCATCCTTTCTCTTTGATAAGTGTCAGTCATCTATACATTTTTGTAGCTCTTAATTATAGAAATTTTCAAGCATACACAAAAATAGAGTAGTATACTGTGCCCTCCTGTATCTATTATCCAACATAGAGATTATGAGCATTTTACCAGTCTTTACTAAATTCTTGAATCTCCTTCTTTTTTGGCTTTTGTGATAGAATGTGTTCTTGATTCTCTTACAACTTTCTGCACATCCTCACACCGCCCCTTCCACCGCTCTGTTAAGACCAGATGAGGAGCATCCACCCTGTGCCTT
>NW_007730872.1:48325-48823 GCF_000696425.1 Galeopterus variegatus | reverse complement strand
TTGGTTTTTTGTTTTTGTTGCAAGGTTTTAAAGCAAATCTGAAACATCCTATTATTTCACCCACAAGTAATTTAGTCCACATGTTTGTTTTGTATTGAAGCAGCTGTATATACTGGCACATTTTCTGCTTTTGTACAATTATCCATGCATCTCCTCAGCTATGATATTTAAGCACCAGGTGAGTTTTAAAAAGGAGCAGTAGCTAAGAGCCCAGAGGGTTCTACAAATAGATCTAATAAGGACTCTGGTACTAGCGCTTTTTGTTTCCTTTAGGTTTTGTGGCTTTAAGATGCCCTACTGAGAACTAGACCTTATTCCTTAAATTAAAGCAGGTTATTCATTTCTTAGGCAGTCAACTTGTTCACTGAAGCTGAAATTTTTATTTTGGATAAAAAGAACTTTGTCATTTGAAAGTCTCTGAGCTAGGCTGATAGAAAACCATAGAATTATTATTACTGTGTAATCAATGTAAAATAATGACCATCTAACTCTGAGAAG
>NW_007730872.1:44244-46671 GCF_000696425.1 Galeopterus variegatus | reverse complement strand
TGTCAGAACTGAGCACACTGAGCTCCACATGACTATCCAGGTGATTTGTGTACAACAGCTGCTGATATAGGTACAAAAGATGAGGGGAGGGGTCAGGGCTGGACATGGAGACTTGGGAATTTTGATAACTGGGCTTTAAGTGGTGAAAGGCTGGTATTTATACTCTGTTCAGACCTTATAGGCAGTGTGGTATTCCAAAAAGCATGCAGTGTCTGGAGCCAGACAGCTTGATTTCTAGTGTTATCTCTGCCACTAATTCTTTGCAACTTTGGTCAAATTATTTATCTTGCCTGAACCTCCTTATATATTAAGGGGCAATAAAAATTCCTACCTCAAAGGATTGTTGTGAATGTTGAATTAGATAATATTTGTGAAGTTGTTTTATAAGCTGTAAAGGGCTGTAACAATTTTAGTTCCACTATGAGTGAGAGGTCAATTGAGATAGGAACCTAAAATATAAACCCCAGATCCAAAGATCAGTCCCAGATTGTGTGGGCAGTGAGTAAGACCACTATGGCTTATGTCTATACACATGCCAGGATTCATGGAGTTGAACTACTATGGGGAGGCAAGGCAGGATCACAGTGGGCAAGTGGTTTACAACAAAGAATTCCATGAGCAGTTATTAGGGACCTATTCATTGGGAATGTGAGGCATGAGTGGGCAGGCCACGGGGTGCTCAATATGAGGTAAGAAGTTCAAGTTAGCAGGTCTTACATAGATGATAACTACGTCAACTCCAGAGATCCAAAATGCCAAGGACACAGCAGAAGCCAAGCCAAGTCTGGTCATGCAGAGCAGGTGGTAAACAAATGGCAAGAATTGGTTCCAGAGTTGGGAGTCGAGAATACTTAAGAAGGTCCTTAAGTAATAAAAATGTAATAATCATAATGAGCAGTAGCACTTAGTGTTCCAGGAACTACTTACTATAAGCTCTGTTCTAATACCAGCTGAAGCACTTAATCCTCAAGCAACCCTATTATTGTTAGCATGTTGCAGATGAAGAAACCGAGACCCAGAGGGGTAAAGTAATTTGCCCAAATTCACACAGCTAGTAAAGAACAGAGCTGGGATTTAAGGGCAGTGCAATTGGCTTCAGAATCCAACCTCTGCACTGCTAAGCCACAGTTGCTAGTGTTGGAGGGTCCAAGACAGGGCAGGTAGCCTGTTCTACCATCGACACTCCCATGGTGTGGGAATTCTTACTTCTTAACCTCTATGCTCTATATCTCTATACTTTCTATACCCCTTTATACCATTAATCAGTGTATTCATTATCAAGGAATATTAATCCTAGGACAAAGGATGGCTTACTTTTCTTATTCTATTGTATTCTCTGTTATGGTGGCAGTATAACACAGCAATGTCAGGTGCACTTTGTGTTCAGAGAAGTCTGAATTTTCACACTGGTTCCCCTCCTTGGTTGCTGTGTGCCTTTGGCCTTGTCACTTACATTCCCTAAGCCCTAGTTTTGTCATCTGTTGCTATCAGCTAGGATTGTGTGTGATGATTCCATATACAGGCTTTGGAATCAGACACTTTGAATCCTGGCTTGGCTGTTTATTAGCTGTGAGAGTTTGGGCAAATTATGAACTTTTCTGTTTCTCAGTTTCCCCGTCTGTCAAATAGGGATAATAGCGATTGTACCTGTGCCAGAGAGTTGTTACAAAGAGCTAATGAAATATTGGCATGATGCCAAAGGCATGGTGCATGTTCAGCCAATGTTCTCTATACTTCGATTATTCTGTACGGTGGTGAGTAAAAGCAAGGTACAGAGCAAGTCCTCACCAAACATAAGATACTGTTATTATTTTCTTGTTTGTCCTAATGCATTTACCACAGAGCAGCAGCAGTCCGCAGTCCACAGTCTTTCTCTTGAGGGCTGACCCTCTGCATGTCTCAAGGTTGAGGCTCTAGTATTTAAAAGTAGGCTTGAATCTAAAATTCTGTCTTGTTACTGATTCCGAGATACTGAGAGAAAGTTTCATAATAGAGCTGTTGGCTGCAGGGCAGCATCTCCGCAATTCCTTTCTATAGTCTTCCCTGAGGAATCCTCTGGCCCTTTGCAGCTCTAGGAAGGCTTCTCAGCAGGCGGCCTTATTCCCCAGGGCGAGCTGGAGGAAGCACAGTTCTGTTGGATACCTCTCCTCACTGCTGGTTGGATGGTTCCTAGTAAGGCTCTTTCATGAATCTGACCATATGCCCTATTTCATCCTCAAACTCCTGGCAAGAAAACACACTTCTTCTTTAGTTGACTTTTTATTTTTATCGAAATTTAAAAATAGTTATGTAAGGCTGAAAATATTACCAGTCTTCCACCTTGCTCTTTCCTACCTCTGAATTCTGCTTCTCAATTTAAACTCTTTTAGGTGTATCTTCTGGCATATATTAAAAAAAAAATCTTAATCTAATATTAGTTGATTTTTT
>NW_007730872.1:41360-43834 GCF_000696425.1 Galeopterus variegatus | reverse complement strand
TAAGTCTCTTCTACTGACGTGTTAGTATAATCAGAAAGAAACCCACTAATCTCTAGCCTGTTGGGTATGAGCTTGGCTGACAATGTCCTGGGAATCTCATAGGAAATGGGGTCTGAGGGTGGGATGAGGAAGGAGTCTTACTCAGTGGTCCTTTTACAGCATAAGACTTCACTTCTTGGAAATGTATGGATATTTAAGAGGTCTCTGATATACTCAGAGTTCACTATGTTAACCTTTTCCCTCTTCTGCTAGGAATAAAGTAGCAGCAGCTCACTGACTGCAGGAATCTAACTGCTTCTGTGCAGACTTTTTTTTGTAGTAGTAGTCTATAAAGATTTTATTTTTTATTAAAACCTATTGATTATACATATATGTGGGGCACAGAGTTATATTTCAATGCATGTAACAGTGTGTGATGTTCAAATCAGGATAATCAGCATACTCATCACTGCAAAACTTAATCACTTCTTTGTGATGAGGACATTTTATCTCCTCTCTTCTATTCTGTGCAGACTTTTAAACCAGGCTTCATGTTGTTTGTGCTTCCAATCCCCATTCTTCCCCAATTCTTGAGATCTCCTAGTAATCTGCAGTATAAATCTGGGCATTAGGGCTACTGCTTTTTCAGGGTAGGTTTCTGTTTTCCTTGATCTGCTATATTGGTTCCCCATCCACTTGTTTTGCAATGTCTAAATTTTTGTTGCTATCATCTCCACTCCCATTTTCTTTGATCCTGAACATTTATGTCTTTCGTAATCCCTTAATTACCATTTTAGCAAGGTTTGGGAGGAAGCAGGTGTAGAATCATATGATGTATCTAATACATAAGTGAAAGTTCTTTGAGAAGTATTTCTTCACCATTTTCTGTGGGGCATGTGTAGGTCACCAAGTAGGAAAGAAAATTCTTTTACTTTCTTTTTTACATATATTTTCCTTCCTGATAGCAGCCAGATTTTTTTTTTAAGGATTTAACTCTTTCGTAGCTGGATAATAACTGTTATCGGGGGTCCTAATCTCTCCTACTTAGGTGATGGTCAGGTGACCCATTCTGAGCCAGTTTGATTNCTTCTGGCATATATTAAAAAAAAAATCTTAATCTAATATTAGTTGATTTTTTCCATTTTTTTTTCTCGATGTTCTATGCGGGAGATAAGAATTTATCTTTCTTATACTTCTCCCCAAGACAAACAGATACAAGAAAAACACATGTACTTCTTTTTCTCATATAATAATTACATCATTATGATGTCAATATTTAGTATATAATAATATTCACTGTGTACATTATTATGACTATGTTAACATTAATTGTGGCTGGGCCATAGACTATTCTATGATCACCAATTATTGCATTTCTTTTCTTGTAAAATGTTTATTTCCCCTGGAGTTAATAATTATCTCATCTTTTTTGTTTGCTTAGCTTTCTATGTAGCTATCACTACTTTACCCCTGAACACTGAGCCAATAGTATAAATCTCTGAGGTCATTAAAGCACATCAGGCGATGGGTCAGTGTCACCAGTAGCATGGAGACATCTGCAGCCCTGATACTCATGGACGACTTACTCTTTGCTCACTGCACACCTGTCTTCACCATCATCCTAGAGACCAACTTCACTTTCTTTTTTGTTGGATCCTTATTTCCTGAATACTGGAATTTTCTCTCTCCTTTCCTTTCTTATTGGGTTGGAGCATATCCCCCTAGAAGCTTTAAAAAAGCGGGGGGGGGGCACATGGGAGAATAAAGTTGTTAAGAGCTTTCTTAATGTCTGAAAAGCTGTCTCCATACTGGATTAATACTTTGGGTGGGCATCCAATTTCATGCTGGAAATCATTATCTCACAGAATTGTGAATCATCATTCCATTGTTACTGGCTTCCTGTATTGTTTTTGAGAAGTATGATCTCATTCTCGCTATCGATCCTTTTGAAATAATCTGTTTCTCTTTTCCTCTCTGGAAACAAGTGGTGTCTTCTCTTTGTCCAGCATAACCTGAAAGATCATGATGAATGTGCCTTGGTGTGGCTTATTTTTAAAATGCATCATAAGAGCTTTGGTGGGTCCACTCAATCTTGAAAATCCTGGGCTATCAGTTCTGAGAAATGTTGTTTTAGATAATATTTTCCTCCCCAATTTCATTTTTCTTTCTTTTTGGAATTCCTATTTAGGTATTTGGCCTCCTGGACTACTCATCTATTATTTTTTTAAAGTATGTATTTTCTGTAATTTTTCCTTCCTGTTGTTTTGCTTTACTTATAAGAGTTTATCCTAACGTTTTTATTGAATTTCTCCAATTTCTGATTTGAAAGAATATTTTATTCTGATGTTCTTTTTTCTTGTGTGATGCAATGTTTCATTTGTTCTTATTTCATAGATGCAATATCTTTTCTATGCATCATATATATTTTGTAATATCTTTCTTTGCCTCTTCTTTGTGTGTGTGTATATATATATATATATATATATATATATATA
>NW_007730872.1:34882-40562 GCF_000696425.1 Galeopterus variegatus | reverse complement strand
CATAAGTGAAAGTTCTTTGAGAAGTATTTCTTCACCATTTTCTGTGGGGCATGTGTAGGTCACCAAGTAGGAAAGAAAATTCTTTTACTTTCTTTTTTACATATATTTTCCTTCCTGATAGCAGCCAGATTTTTTTTTTTTTTTAAGGATTTAACTCTTTCGTAGCTGGATAAAAACTGTTATCAGGGGTCCTAATCTCTCCTACTTAGGTGATGGTCAGGTGACCCATTCTGAGCCAGTTTGATTCTTCTTCCTTGGGATTTAAATCTTAGAAAGAAGTAAAAAAAAAAAAAATTCTGAAAATATTTGGAATTTATTCATCCATCTTATCCATGGCATTCTAACTAAATTTCTTCTTCTATTAGACCATTCCTGGTTTTCTTGCTGTCTAGATTCCAGAAACTGCCTTGATTTTCAAGTCTGATTGATTTCAAGTCTTATTCTTCAGATTTCCAGCCAATTCTATCTGGTTCTGATAATGTTTCAGTAATTTCTCACTTGTGAAAGTTAGCCATAATTGTGTGCAACCAAGGAAACATAAATGATGCAGAAACTCAGCTTGTTTCTATGATCTTGAAATAATTTCTTATCTTTGGTAGTTTCAAGACTGAGAAACAAAAAAACAAATTCAGGTGTTTTCTTTTTCTTTCAAGATAATCAATCACTCTATGATTAAAATTTATATTCACATGAAATACCTTTTGTGAAAATTTGAGAAATCATTAGAAAAATGGAACCCCGTATCAGTCAGCTATTGCTGAAAAAAAATCACAATGTATCAGTGTCAAATAATAAGCATTTGCTTCTTGCTCATGTATCTGTGGGTTAACTGAGGTGGATCTTCTTCAAGCTGCAGGTTTTCAGGTTGGCTGGGGCTGCTCTGTTCAATGTGCTGAGCTCACTTCTGGGGCAGAAGCTCTCTGAATTCTATTCTTCTTGTGGCAATGGCAACAGTGCTGGAGGAAAACCCAACTGCATATGCTCATTTCAAGCCACTGCTTATATCACATCTAATATCCCACTGTATATTAGGGAAGCAAGTCCCCAATCATGCTCACAGTAACATGACAGGTAAGTCCACCCACCGCAAGGCCATGGCAGGAGTGTGGATATGTGATACTATTACAGGGAAGTGAAGAATTTGGACTGATATTTCTGTCTACTACAGTCTGTCCTTTTTGCCATGATTATTCATGTCCTTTTCATATTCCCTCTAGCTTCATTCAATCACGATATCAGGCCCTAAAGTCCAGGATATTGTGATGCACATCAAGTTTGGATGTGGTTTCCTTTGATTCACAGACCTATGAATGATGAAGGTGATTTTACTTTTCCTCACACGCATAACATACAATAGTGGAGTAAGGATACAATCACAGGAATAACCACTTCCATTAGGAAGGGAAAGTAGGCACACAGCAGTGACAGCTCAGTGGCAGTTCTAAAGTCCTGCTGGATAAACATTTCTGAGTCTCTCTACCATGGGGTGAGAAATATTTCCTGATTAGGTTCCAGTTATTTTCTTTAGAAGTGGCATCCTACTCTCTTCTTCAAGGCTCTTAGTTCTGCATACTAGAAGACCCTTTATTACGCAGGTTTTTCCATCATTGCAATCTTCTTATTTCTAGAAAATTGAAGACTCAGAGGTCATTTTATATCTCACACAGTCACAGTCTCAGCTTCTTTTAGCCCAAGCTGGTGACGCTTTTACCAAGATAATTCTCTCAAGAACTTTATGAGTTTTCTGTGTATTTGATTCCATTTAACTCCATGTACCTACTTAGAATATGGCCCAAAGAAGCCTGATAAACCCAAATTACCTATAAGTAACTCTAAAGAGGACTCGTTTAAGAAACAATCATGTTTTGAGGGGGGGGGGCACTTAAAATACACCATGATTCTTTCCAAAATATGTCTTCCTCTCTAGAGTTACTTACAGGTAATTTGGGTATCAGGTTTCTTTGGGCCACATCCTAAATATTTTGCCCAGCTATAAAGATCTACTAAGACGAAACGTTAATCCGTTAAGATATCTTAACAGAGGATTACAACTTCACCCTTGGTTTGCTCTTTACTTTGAGGCTGTGTAATAATTGCCATACCTTAGATTTGGTGAGAAACTGCCTCATTATTCAACCCAGCAACTTCTCACATTAAATTCCCTCCAAATTCTTGCAAACTGACCAGTTCTTTTTTTTCAGTTCAACTTTTTCAGGTAGCACCTTGATAATGCAGCTGGTAGCAATGAACTCATCTTTCAACATTCTTTCTCAAACTTCTTTGCCTAATGCTATCATTTTATTAAATACATTTTTTCTTAAAAGTTATCTCAGGCAACAATTATATCAAATGCTTTGTGCTACATAATGCATGTCACTATCTTTCCAGCTTTTACTAATAGTTTCTTTATAGCCCATAGTCAATGCCACACATTTGAAATTTTTGTTATGGCAGTACCCTACATCTGGTACCAATTTCTGTTCTAGCCAGCTATTGCTGTGTGACAAACAACCACAAATCTCAATGTCATTTATTTATGCATCTGTGGGTCAGCTAGGGTAGCTCTGTTCTCTGTTTCTCATTCTGGGGCTCAAGCTGGAGGGGCAGTGATTACCCAAAATATGTTCCTCCTGTGCTGGTAACAGCAGCACAACAGGGCAAGTCCAAGCACACAAGTGACAATTCAAGTCTTTGCTTACATCAAAGCTATTTTGCTAATGTAACATTGACCAAGCCAAGTCAGATAGTGAAGTCCCAAATCATGGGAAATAATATAGTAAACTCCACTCATCGTGAGGACATGGAAGAGGTAGGTTTTAATACTACTATGTGGGAGTGAGGAATTCGTACCAATAATTTAAATCTCTTAATTTCTCTGAAGCACACATTTACCCAGTGAGCCTCCCTTTCCAGAGCAAGTATTTTCCCTTTCCTCTTCTGAAGAAACAGTTCTATTTTCTTGAAGATGTTATTTCTTCCTTCACTGGATAATTCCCTTGTAGAAAGTAACTAGTAATTTCTTTCATGCTCATGCCTTTGGTGAAGCAAATAGAGACTCAAAGTAAAAAAATCTTGCCCACCAAAAGAATGACAGGAATTCTCTAATTTAGGTTGGCAAAGTCTCAGGAATATTACTGAGAATGGATTGAGGATACTTAACAGTGCTTCATGAAAGAGTGCAGACATAGTTGCAGATTTTACTGTACTTGTTGACTTGGAATTCACTGTACTAGTTGTCACATATGCATGAGATAACCTGTGGGTCAGGTTGGTGAATACAAACACAGACCCAGCATTCACAGACTCCAAGGGAAAACAAGGCCTCCGAAGTCCACTGGAGCAGTTGAAAAGAAAGTAGCCAGAGTACTTGGGTGGTAGAATTTATTGAGTAGGTCTATCCTGTGCATGTGATCCTCACATAATCTATGTCTCCTAACAGCCTGAGAAGGCTCAGAAGACACGTGTTTCACCAAACACTTAAACCACGCCTACATGAGACATATCAGTATACTGGATGTTCCCTCAAAACTGTGATTAGTGGAGAGGGACACTACAATCAAAATGAGCTCCCTGATTGGAATGCACAGATGCCTTGTCCACACTGGAAAGCTGGTAAGCATAACAATTAGGACTTGGTTTAAGTTACTTTAACTTTGATTACAACCATACCAGCAAACCACAAATTAGTGAGCGGTGTAGTGCTCCAATGCCTCGTGGCTCCTCATACAGGTATTTTTAAAATTTGATGATAAAGTATTCCATTCATACTGGGGGAGTCCTCTACCAGGTTGCAGGATAGAGTCTGACACTCACTGATTTTTTTACCTTTAGACTAAGGGAGAGGCCACATCAGCACTCAAAAGTCCACACATTTCCAAATGAACCAATTTCTGGCTGTGCCTCTTCTGAGTTCTATGCATTCTTCCATGTTCCATTTCTTCCTGGCCATGGTTTACAAGGCAGGTGATAGAGGCCAAGGAGCCTCACTTCACAATCACAGGACAAGTGGGCGTGTTAATACTGGGAAGAAGAGCTGGGCGATAAACCGAATGATCTAACCTTTGGAGGTCTCTGGTTATAGCTAATTATATGGGTTCTAAAGAATGAAATAGATAGACATACCATTAAAGTCTTGCTATGTTTTTATGTGTTCTAACATGTAAACAAGCATCCTAATGATCAGAGGCTGTTGAGACACAGAGATGAAGAATCAAGACCCTTGACACAATTCCCAGACATGAGTCTATCACAGACCCAGGTCCCTTAAATGAAGGAGAGACTGGGCTCCCTTGAGGATGAATGCTGCTAAAATAACCACAAATCAGGTAAACGGACTTTCTTCCAAGCCTTTACAGAAGGGATCTGGTACTATTCTTACTCAGTTTAAATAAGTTGTGAAAGATGCCCCAGACTTTCAGGAACTGTTGGATACTGGTTCTAAGCTGATTCTATTTCCTGAGGAATACCGATTGTCACTACTTCCCACCAGACAGAGAAAGAGCTTCCCAGACTCAATAAACAACTTCAATCTTGTCACCTTTGCCTCAGAATAGGTCCCCAAACCCATATGGTGGTTATTCTCTAGTTCTTGAATATATATTTGGCAAAGATATTCTTAACATTTGATAGAATTTCATTTTTTGGATAATTCAGGGGAAAAAAAACCCTTCTCTTTTTTTTTTAAGTGCCAGCCTCAAAAATATTTAAAGAAGATTCTCACATTTTTCCTTAGACTCTGATTCTTTAGAGTTTTAGCTATAATGTACTCTCCTGATTAGTTGCCTTCTTGGCCCGTCTTCTTTGGGTGTGCTTGAACTAGTCAACATTCTTGTTGAAATGGTGCCTAGAATAGCATGGACTCTTCCACAGATGATATGACAAGGGAGTGTTCCTGGAGATCATTAGTTCCTGGGAAAGAGACATTATTAATGTAGCTAACAGGAAAGTTTGCATTTAAAGATATACGACATTGTTCATTTTCAACTTATACTCAATTAAAGGTCCAGAGATTTTTCACTCATTTAATAACAAGGCAGAGTTTCCCTATTCCATGCTTGTGAAACTGATTTTAACATTTTTTTTTTTAACATATTTCATTCACAGACCTATGAATGATGGATAGGTCTGTGGATAAAAAGTAATACGTGCTCACTAAATAAAGGTTTAAAATATGAAAAAATGAATGAAAACATGACGGCGGGAAGGGAGTGAACCGCCTGCACCCCTCGCTGGCAGGATCCCAGAGGCCACCAGCAAGAAGAGGAACTCAGAAAGCCTGATGGTGAGTCAGAATCTCTGGTGTCCTTGCTTGCGCCGGGGGTAGCTGTTACTACCCAGGTGGATTTCTCTGAAGGATTGCTGAGACCTTGAAGGGGACTCTCATAATACGTGCACTGAGCTTTGGAGTGCGCGCCATTTTGTGAAATTTATAAAATTCTCCCCGGGAAGAAGCCACAGGGAGCAGCTGCCACTCAGCGCCCGGCCACCACAGCTGCTGCCCTCAGCGCAGGGCCAGACTGTGCAGCCCCGCCACCGGGACTTGGGGTCCAGCGACAGCGGTATCTGCCGGGGAGGGGGCTGTCCTCTCTCCGGCCCGGGCGCTGCTGGAACCGCGAGCTGAAGAGAGACTGAGCAGGCTGTGGTGCGAACAGGAGCCAGAGCGCCAGGGGCAGCAAGAGGC
>NW_007730872.1:30776-34179 GCF_000696425.1 Galeopterus variegatus | reverse complement strand
ATCAATAATTTTTTTGAAACTAATGAAAATAATGATACATCATACCAAAACTTGTGGGATACTGTGAAAGCATTATTAAGGGGGAAATTTATTGAATTAAATGCCTACCTCAGAAGAATGGAAAGATGGCAAGTGAAAAACCTAACACTGCACCTTAAAGATCTAGAAAAACAAGAGCAGTGCAAACCTAAAGTTAGCAGCTGGAAAGAAATCATCAAGATCAGAGCAGAACTTAATGAAATTGAAACCCAAAAAACAATACAAAAGATCAACGAATCAAAAAGTTGGTTTTTTGAAAAGATAAATAAAATTGACAAACCATTAGCATGGATAACAAAAAAAAGAAGAGAGAAGATTCAAATAACAAAAATTAGAAATGAAAAAGGTGATATTACAACTGATCCATCTGAAATACTAGGAATCATTAGAGACTACTATAAACATCTATACGCCAACAAGTTTGAAAATCTGGAGGAAATGGATAAATTTCTGGCCACACACAAGTTCCCAAAACTGAGCCATGAAGACATAGAAAATCTGAACAGACCAATAACAATAAAGGAGATTGAAGCTGTTATCAGAAAGCTTCCAACAAAGAAAATCCCAGGACCAGATGGATTTACAGCAGAATTTTACCAGACATTCAAAGAGGAATTGTCACTGATTCTTTACAAACTATTTCAAAAGATTGAAACAGAGGCAATTCTCCCGAACTCATTTCATGAAGCAAACATCATCCTGATACCAAAACCAGGTAAAGATATAACCAAGAAAGAAAACTACAGGCCAATATCCTTGATGAATATAGATGCAAAAATCCTCAATAAAATATTAGCAAACAGAATACAACAACACATATGTAAGATCATTCACCACGACCAAGTGGGATTCATCCCAGGGAAGCAAGGTTGGTTCAACATACGCAAATCAATAAATGTGATCCACCATATTAATAAAACCAAACACAAGGACCATATGATCATCTCTATTGATGCCGAAAAAGCATTTGATAAAATCCAACACTCATTCATGACAAAGACCCTTTATAAATTAGGCATAGACGGAAAATATCTCAGCATAATCAAAGCCATATACAATAAACCCACCACCAATATCATCCTGAATGGGGAAAAACTAAAAGCTTTTCCTTTAAAAACAGGAACCAGACAAGGATGCCCACTCTCACCACTCCTATTCAACACAGTATTGGAAGTATTAGCCAGAGCAATCAGAAAAGAGAAGGAAATAAAGGGCATCCAGATTGGAAAAGATGAAGTCAAACTGTCCCTGTTTGCAGACGATATGATCCTATATATCGAACAGCCCAAATCATCTACAAAAAAACTCTTAGAAGTGATAAATGAGTTCAGCACAGTAGCAGGATACAAAATCAACACACAAAAATCAGTAGCATTTCTATTCACCAATAGTGAACAAGCAGAAAGAGAAATCAAGAAAGCCTGCCCATTCACAATAGCCACCAAAAAAATAAAATACCTAGGAACTGAACTAACTAAGGATGTGAAAAATCTCTATAACGAGAACTACAAACCACTCCTGAGAGAAATTAGAGAGGATACAAAAAGATGGAAAGACATCCCATGCTCCTGGATTGGAAGAATCAATATAGTGAAAATGACTATACTACCCAAAGTAATATACAAATTCAATGCAATCCCCATCAAAATTCCAATGACATTTCTCTCAGAAATGGAAAGAACTATACAGTCATTTATCTGGAATAACAAAAGACCAAGAATAGCCAAAGCAACGCTGAGCAAAAAAAAATAAAGCTGAAGGTATTACTCTACCTGACTTTAAACTATACTACAAAGCCATAATAACCAAAACAGCATGGTACTGGTATAAAAACAGAGACACTGATCAATGGAATAGAATAGAATACCCAGAAATCAACCCACGCACTCACTGCCATTTGATCTTCGACAAAGGCACCAAGCCTATTCACTGGGGTCAGGACTCCCTCTTCAGCAAAGGGTGCTGGGATAACTGGATATCCATATGCAGGAGATTGAAACTAGACCCATACCTCTCACCATATACTAAAATCAACTCAAAATGGATCAAGGATTTAAATATACACCCCGAAACAATAAAACTTATTAAAGAAAACATAGGAGAAACCCTTCAGCAAATAGGGCTGGGCACAGACTTCATGAATATGTCCCCAAAAGCACGGGCAACCAAAGGAAAAATAAACAAATGGGACTATAACAAACTAAAAAGCTTCTGCACAGCAAAAGAAACAATTAACAGAGCTAAAAGACAACCAACAGAGTGGGAGAAAATATTTGCAAAATACACATCCAACAAAGGACTAATATCCAGAATATATAAAGAACTCAAACAACTTTACAAGAAAAAAACAAGCAACCCAATCAAAAAATGGGCAAAAGAACTAAGTAAGCATTTCTCTAAAGAAGATATGCAAATGGCCAACAGTCATATGAAAAAATGCTCAACATCACTCAGCATCCGGGAAATGCAAATCAAAACCACACTGAGATACCATCTCACCCCAGTTAGGATGGCCAAAATCCAAAAGACACTGAAAGATAAGTGCTGGGGAATAGAATAGAGAATCCAGAAATCAACCCACACACCTACAGCTATCTGATCTTTGACAAAGCACCAAGCCTATTCACTGGGGAAGAGACTACCTCTTTAGCAAATGGTGCTGGGAGAACTGGATATCCATATGCAGGAGAATGAAACTAGACCCATACCTTTCACTATACACTAAAGTCAACTCAAAATGAATTAAAGAATTAAATATACACCCTGAAACAATAAAACTTCTTAAAGAAAATGTAGGAGAGACAGTTCAGGAAATAGGTCTGGACACAAACTTCATGAAAAAGACCCCAAAAGCACAGGCAACCAAAGGAAAAATAAACAAATGGGATTATATCAAACTAAAGAGCTTCTGCACAGCAAATGAAACAATTAACAGAGTTAAAAGACAACCAACTGAGTGGGAGAAAATATTGGCAAAATACATATCTGACAAAGGACTAATATCCAGAATATATAAAGAACTCAAACAACTTTACAAGAAAAAAACAAGCAACCCAATCAAAAAATGGGCAAAAGAGCTAAGCAGGCATTTCTCTAAAGAAGATATACAAAAGGCCAACAGTCATATGAAAAAATGCTCAACATCACTCAGCATCCGGGAAATGCAAATCAAAACCACACTGAGATACCATCTCACCCCAGTTAGGATGGCAAAAATCCAAAAGACACCGAAAGATAAATGCTGGCATGGCTGCGGAGAAAAAGGAACTCTCTTACATTGTTGGTGGGAATGCACAATGGTGCAACCCCTATGGAAAATGGTTTGGAGGTTCCTCAAACAACTGAAGATAGATCTACCATACGA
>NW_007730872.1:16765-30737 GCF_000696425.1 Galeopterus variegatus | reverse complement strand
TATGGAAAATGGTTTTGATGTTCCTTAAACAGCTGAATAGAGATCTATCATACGACGCAGCTATCCCACTGCTGGGAATATACCCAGAGGAATGGAAATCATCAAGTCGAAGATATACGTGTTCCCCAATGTTCATTGCAGCACTCTTTACAATAGCCAAGAGTTGGAACCAGCCCAAATGTCCATCATCGGATGAGTGGATATGGCAAATGTGGTATATCTACACAATGGAATACTACTCAGCTATAAAAATGAATGAAATACTGTCATTTGAAACAACATGGATGGACCTTGAGAGAATTATATTAAGTGAAACAAGTCAGGCATGAAAGAGAAATACCATATGTTCTCACTTATTGGTGGGAGCTAAAAATAAATAAATAAACTCACGCACACACACACACAAAATCCGGGGGGGTGCGGGGAAAGAAGACTTAACAACTACAACTCCTTGAAGTTGATACGACAAGCAAACAGAAAGGACAATGTTGGGTGGGAGGGGAGAGAGGGAGGAGGGAGGGGGGTTTTGCTAATGGGCCACAATAATCAACCTCATTGTATATTGACAAAATAAAATTAAAAATAAAATAAAATAAAATAAAAATGCCTTTGGGGGAAAAAATAAAATATGAAAAAATAAAAGGAAGAAAAAATCATAGTTCATAAAAAATTCTAGTTTTTCTTACCAATGTTTACTGTCTATGATTTTTAAAATACAAAAATACTATAAAATTCCCCATACTAGTTCTAAAACTTTTTTTATTATACAAGTAATATATAATCTTATTAATAAAAATTAAATCCAGGAAAGTATAGAAAAGACAACTTTTACCACAAATGATGTTGAGTGTCTTTGCTTGTTTTATTGCCCGTCTGTATATCTTCGTTGGTGAAAGGTCTGATAAAATATTTTGCTTCTTTTAAAAATCATGTTGTTCATCTCCTTTTTATTGAAATTTGAGAATTATTTATATATTCTGAAGACAGTTTTTTTTAATTAGAGATGTATTTTGCAAATATTCCTGACAGTATGTGGGTTGTCTTATGTTCTTAACAATATCTTTAAAAGAGTAGTAGTTTTTAATTTTGATGAAACACTACGTATCAATTCTATCTTCACATACTGGGATATGGTGTCATATTTAATGTCTTTGCTTAACCTGAGGTATCAAATATTTTGCCCTGTGTTTTTCTTCTAGAACATTATGCTTTTTACATTTAAGCCCATGAGTTATCTTTATATTATTTTTTTATATGTGATGGGAGGTATGGGTCAAGATTTTTTTTAAAAATTGCATATGGATGTCCCTTTCTTTCAGAACCATTTGTTGAAAATATTATCCTTTCTCCATTTTATTCCCTTTGTACGTTTGTTAAAAAGAGATTATGTGTGAATCTATATCTGGACTCTGTTCTGTTATCGATTTATTTGCCTATCCTTTCATGAGCACGACAGTGTTTTGATCAATGTAGCTTTATATATCATTCTTGATTTATACATCTTGCTTAATGTAAGTCTTGAAATGAGGTATTTAAGTCCTCCAGTTTTGTCTTTTTCAAAATGGCTTTAGTGAGAAGAGGAGCCAGCAAATGGTTGACTTGAGTCACCCAGTGCTCATCTGGCCTACAAAAAGGAACCTAATTAACAAATAAACACCCATATATGATCAGGAGTTCCTGCAGAAATACTCTGGAGAATACCAGGAAGCAGCAAAACCCCTCCAGAGCTTGGAAGCCCAGTGTACCAACATAAAGAGGGGAGAAAACACCCTCCCTCCACCACCACCTCCCCTGCCAGCATCAGCTCAGAGTCAAAGGTGATTTCTTCTTATGGGAAAAAGTAAGCTGCAGACCCCAGCAATCCCCATAGCTACCAGAGACACCAGAAGTATTTGCTATAAAAAAGTCTACCTGTCCTCACAAGCCCCAAATTCAGGTTATAGAGCTGCTGTCTGTCCCCACAGTTGTAATGCTACAGGATAGGAGCTCAAATGGAGCACCCTCCAAACCCATATCCTGAGCTGCCACTGCAAGCTGCCATCTTGAAGCCAGATCAACTGCTGGAGAATGTCAGGCCTTGGGGATGAATGGCCACTGTACATTCATGAGGCCCTGTCATCACTTCACTGTCCACCAGAGTACCTACAGCAACACAATACTGGTTGCACAGAGCCTGGGCCCAACTGAGCAACCAGGACCCAGATCCCAAAGGCATGTGGTGCCCCACCTCCTCCAGGGAATAGGCAAACCAGCACAATATGGAAGTTCCTGAGCAATCAAGCAACCTGCCTTATCCACACCAACCTATGCTAAGCCTAACTGTGGGTGCAGCAGGCACTCCACTTACCAAAGACACCATGGCTCATTTCACCTGCCTGCTGTGCTCATGCCCAATCTGACAGCAGACTTAGCAGTGGTGCTGCCTCTCCAAAGCCATCACAGCATAGCCTGCTGGCTGGAATCTCCTGTACCTGTCCTGACAACAAGTCCCATGAAGGGTACATCTCCCAGGAGACACTGCAACACATTAGATCAGCTCCTCGTGCCTTCAGGTGCCAATGCCTGTCCCTGTCAGCTGCTCCATCATGGCCACTTCCCCTAGAAACCACTGCCACATAGCAGGTCAGCCATACCATATTCAATAAAAACCCTAGGACCCATCTACAGAGAAAAATCTATCCCTACAAAAGCTACTCCACAAGATTGGAAAAAGTTACTGATCTACTTGGATGCATAGATATCAACATACAGACCCAAGAAACATGAAAAAGCAAGGGAACATGACATCCCCTAAGGACCACAAAAAGACTCCAGCAAGAGGCTCCAAAGAAAAGAATATCAACAAAATCTCTGTAAAGGAAATTAAAATAATAATAATCCTAAGGAAACTCAGTGAGATGCAATAGAACACATACAAACAATTCAACAAAATCAGGAAAAAAATCATGATCTGAATGAGAAATTCAACAAAGAGGTAGAAGTTATCATTTTTAAAAACCTAACAGAAATCTTGGAGCTAAAATGAATAAAATAAAAAATCAATTGAAAGCTTCAGTAACAGACTAGGTCAAGCAGAAGAAAAAAATTTAGAACTTGAAGGCAGATCTTTTGAAATAACACAGAAGCAAAAAAAAAAAAAAGAATAAAAAAGAATTTAAAAGCCTACAATAATTATGATATATATTTTAAATGAACAAGTATTCACATTATGAGAGTTCTAGAAAAAGAAGAAATGGGAAAAGAGATAGAAAACCTATGAAATAATGGCTGAAAACTTCCCCAGTCTTGGGAAATATATAGGCATCCAGATTCAGGAACTCAAAGGTCTCCAAATAGATTTAATCCAAAAAGTTCCTCTTCAGGGCACATTTTAGTCAAACTGTCAAAAGTCAAAGATAGAGAGAGAATTCTAAAAAGAGCAAAAGAAAAGCATCAAGTTACATATACAGGAATATCCATTAGACTAACAGTGGATTTCTCACCAGTAACCTTACAGGTCAGGAGAGAATGGGATGATTGTTCAAAGTGCTGAAAGAACAAAACTGCCAGCCAAGAATACTAAACCCAGCAAAGCTATCCTTCAGAAATGAAGAAGAAATAAATTCTTTCTCAGACAAGCAAACATTGAGGAATTTATCACCATTAATCTGGCCTTATAAGAAATGCTTAATGGAGTACTACATCTGGAAACAAAAGAATGACAACAACCATCATGAAACATGTGAAAGTGCAAACTCACTGGCAGAGCAGATACAAGAATGAGAAAGAGAAAGGAATCAAATCTTTTCACTTTAGAAAAACACTAAACAGTAAAGATAAAGAATAAGAGAAGATGAAAGAAACAAAGGATACACAAAACAACTGGAAAACAATCAACAAAATGACAGGAGTAGGTTCTCATCCATTAATAATAACCATGAATGTAAATGAATTAAATTCCCCATTTAAATGACACAGATTGGCTGAATAGATAAAAACAGAAAAACAAGACCCAACTGTATGCTGCCTACAAGAAATTCGCTTCACTTATAAAGGCACACATAGATTTAAAGTGAAGGGCTGAAAAAAGATATTCCATGCAGATGGACACCAAAAGCTACAGGTGTAGCTATACTTAACGTCAGATAAAACAGATTTTAAGTCAAAACCATAAAAAGAGACAACAAAGGACATTATGTAATGATAAAATGATAAATTCAGCAAGAAGATATAACAATTGTAAATACATATACACCCCACATTGGAGCACCCAGATATATAAAGCAAATATTATCAGATCCAGGAAAGGTAGATACCAACGCAATAATAGTTGGGAATTTCAGAACTCCACTCTTAGCATTGAAGAGATAATTTATACAGAAAATAAACAAAAAAACATTTGATTTAAACTGCACTATAAAACAAATGAACCTAACAGATATTTGCAGAATATTTTACAAATCAGCTGCAGAATACACATTCTTTTCATCAGCACATGGAACGTTCTCAACATATATATTAGGCCATATTCAAAAGAAGACTCAACAAATTTTTAAAAAATTGAGAACAGGTCAAGTACCTTTTCTGACCACAATGGAATAAAACTAGAACTCTATTATGAGAGAAACTGGAAACTGAACAGATACATGGAAATTAAAAAAACATATTCCTGAGTGACCACTGGATCAAAGGAAAATTTAATAAGAAAATTAAAAATTTTTTGAAACAAATGTGACAGAAACACAACATAACAAAATCTATGCGTTATAGTAAAAGCAATATGAAAAGGGAAGTTTATAGTAATAAATGCCTCCTCAGAAAAAAAATAGATTTCAAATGAACAACCTAACAATCCACCTCAAGGAACTAGAAAAGCAAGAACAAATCAAACCCAAAATAAATAGAAGAAAAGAATAAAAATAAGAGCATAAATAGATAAAACTGAGATTAAAAAAAACCCAAAAATCAATGAAATGAAAAGTTGTTTTTTTGAAATGATAAACAAAATCAACAAACCATTACCTAGAATAATAAAGAGAAAAAGAGAATAGATCCAAATAACCAAAATTCAAAACAGAAAAGGAGGCACTATAACTGACACCAAAGAAATACAAAAGATCATTAGAGACTATTATGAACAACTATATGCTAACATATTGAAAAACCTAGAGGAAATGGATAAATTTCTAGACACATATGACCTACCAAGAAGAAACAGAAAACCTGAACAAACCAGTAATAAGTAATGAGATTTGATTAGTAATAAAGTCTTTCAACAAAGAAAAGCCCATGGCTTGATAGCTTCACTGCTGAATTCTACCAAATTTTTAAAGAAGAACTAACACCAATACTTCTCAAACTATTTCAAAAAATTAAAGTGGAGAAAATACTTTCAAACTCATTCTATGAGGCCAGTACTACATTGGTATCAAAACCAGACAAGGACATAAAAAAGAAAACTACAGGGCAATATCCATGCTGAACATAGATGCAAACATCTTCTCCAAGATACTAGCAAACCAAATTCAATAATACATAAAAAAGATACATTATGATCAAGTTATCCCAGGGTTGAAAATATGGTTCAACATACATGAAACAATAAATGTGATACATTACATCAACAGAATAAAGGACAAGAACCATATGATCATCTCTGTAGATGCAGAGAAAGAATTTGATAAAATTTAATATTCCTTTATGATAAAAACTCTCAGAAAATTATGTATAGAAAGAACATATCTCAACACAATAAAGGCCATATATGAAAAAAAACTCACAACTAGCAATATAGTAAACAGGAAAAAGCTAAAAGCTTTTCCCCTAAGAACTGAACTAAGACAAGAAAGCCCACTCTCATCACTCTTATTCAAAATAGTTCTGGAAGTCCTAATAGCCAGAGCAATTAGGCAAGACAAAGAAATAAAGGACATCCAAACTGGAGAGGAGGAACTAAAATTCTTCCTGTTGGCAGATGGCTTGATTTTATGTGAAGAGAGAAACCTAAAGATTCCATAGGAAAAAAAAAAAAACCCTCTTAGATATGATAAATGAATTCAGTAAAGTTGTGGAATATAAAATCAACATGAAAAATGATTAGCATTTCTATACACCAACAACAGATTAGCTGAAAAAGAAATTAAGAAAGCAATCTAATTTACAATAGCTACCCAAAAATAAAACACCTAGGAATAAATTTAACAAAGGAGGTGAAAGATCTCTATAAGAAAAACTATAAAACACTGATGAAACAAATAGAAGAGGGCACATTTAAAAATGGAAAGACATCTCGTGGTCATGGATTGAAAGAATCAATATTGTCAAAATGACCATACTACTCAAAGCAATCCACAGATTTAAAACAAACCCTATCAAAATACCAATGACATTTTTTTTTCACAGAAACAAAGAAAAACAATCCTAAAATTCACTTGGAACCTCAAAAGACCTCAAATAACTAAAGCAATCTTGAGTAGAAAGAACAAAGCCAGAGACATCTCACACTGTAACCTCAAAATATACTACAAAGCTATAATAATCAAAACAACATGGTACTGGCACAAAAATAGATACATAGACAGAAATAAATCCCAAATGATTTTTCAGACAAAGATGCCAAGAGCATATATTGGAGAAAGAACAGTCTTTTCAATAAATGGTTCTGGACAAACTGGATATCCATATGTAGAAAAATGAAACTAGATCCTGATCTCTCGCCATATACAGAAAATAAACTAAAAATGTATTAAAGACTTAATTGTAAGACCCCAAACTTTGAAACTACTGGAAGAAAACATAGGGTAAAATCAAATGTTCAAAATAGTTTCAGCTCTTGTAGTTTCTTTGCTTTTTTCATATAAATTTTAAAGTTAGCTTATAGGTTTTTCCAAAAATTTCTTCTAATTTTTAAAATTAAGGTTGCATTAAATCTATAGAACAATTGAGAGAAAATTGACACCATAACAATATTGAGATCTCTAACTCATAAACAAGGGATATCTCCTATTTGTTTAGGCTTTTTATTTCTTTCATTGCTGTTTTGGAGTTTTCAGTATACAGATTGTAAACATATTTTGCTAAATTTACATCTAGGTATTTCATAGTTTTTTGAAATTCTTCAGTTTTCATTGGTAGCATATAGAAGGTGGACTGAAGCACAATTGATTTTATGTATTAAAAACTTATATTGACTTTGTTGAACTTTTTAGTTCTAATATCTTTCTTGTAGATTCTTTGGGATTTTCAAAATATACAATGTAGTGGATTGACTTATGTCCTCCTCAAACTCACTGAAGCTTGAATTGTGTCCCCCAAGTTTTATGTATTAGAAACTTAGCCCCCGCTGTGACTGTTAAAAAGGTGGTAAATCCTATTATGGTAATTGAAAGGTGGAGCCTTGAAGAGATATTAGATTGTAGGACAATGCCCTAATGAATGGATTAAAGGTGGTGGTCAGGGTGTGGTTCTGAGGGCCTTAAAAGAAGAGGAGAGTCTGTCTTTCTCTCTCTCTGCTCTCTCTACTTCCACCATCTTGCAATGTGAGACCCCTGGGTCACTGTCACCACCACCAGATGGACTTTGTACTTCCCAGCCTCAGAAACTGTAAACAATAAATGCCATTTTTCTTTATAAATCACCCAGTTCCAGGTATTTTATTATAAGCAGCAGAAATGGACTAATACATACAATCATGTCATTTGCAAAAAGAGACATTTTTATTTCTTCCATTCCGTTCTGTATGTCTTTCTCCCTCTCTCTCCCCGCCCCCCCCCATTTCTTCTCTTACTGCACTTAGTAGAACTTCCAGTGTGTCAAGGAAGAGTAGGATAGTGGACATTCCAGCCTTTTTGCTAGTCTTAGGGATAAAACATTGGGTCTTTCACCATGAACTATGATGTTAGGGCCATTTTGTAGATGAGCTTCCTGAGTTTGAGGAAATCCCCTTCTATTATTAGCTCTCTGAGAGTTTTTATTATTAACAGAGTCTGAATTTGGTCAAATGATTTTCTGCATCTCTTGCGATGAGTGTGTGTTTTTTTTCTTTTGTCTACTGATGTGGTAAATTGTTATTATTTTTTGAAACATAATTGATTATACATATCTGTGAGGTACTGAGTTGAATATTCACACCTGTGTGCAATATGTGATGCTCAAATCGAGGTAATTAGCATATTAATCATTACACCATGTAGTGTGATCATTTTTTGTGGTTTTTTTCAAGTTTCTCACTACCTTCCTTCCCCCTCCCCTTTTCCCACCTCTGGTGGTCTCAGTTCTCTCCTTTTGAAAGTTCAATGAATTATTTTGATTGTTTTATATTTCTTTCTTTTTAAAAAATTTATTTGTTTATTTTTTTCAGCTCCCAGTTGTGAATGAAAATGTGGCAGTTTTTTTTTTTCCTGTGCCTGGCTTATTGATGCTGTAAATTAATTTAATTCTGAATATTTAACTCTCTCTGCATGCTGAGATAAACCTCACTTAGAAATAATGTGTTACTTTTTCTACGTATTGTTGGATTGCCGTTGCTAGTATTTTTGAGTATTTTTTGAGTATTTTTGTATCTATGCTCAGGAAGAATATTTGGTCTGTAGTTCTCTTGTAATGTGTATGTTTTTAATATAAGGAAATGCTGGCCTAATAAAATGAGTTGGGTAACTTTTCCTCCTCTTTTATTTTTTGGAAATAATTTTTGTAGCATTATATGTGTGTGTGTGTATATATATATATATTATGAAATATTTGAGAAAACTTGTCAGTGCAGCCATCTGGGCTTGAAGATATTTTTCTTTGAAGATTTTTGGCCAAAAATTCAATTTATTTAACATATATTAGATTATTCAAGATTTCTGTTTCTTTTTTTCAGTGAGTTTTGTGTGTGTGTTTTTCAAGGAACATGTCTGTTTAATCTTTCTGGTTATAAATGTCTATAGGATCTGTATTAACTCCCCCTTCTGAAATTTCATGCCTGAAATTGGTCACTTGTGTCTTTTTTTAAAAATCTTGACCAATATATTGGCTAGCGAGGTATTAATTTATTCCAGAAGTCCAGGCAAAAGATGGTGGTGACCTGTATTAAGGAGAGAGCAATAAAAATGGTGAGAAGAGACTGAATCTGTATATATTTAGAAGGTAGAGCTGACCAGTTTTGCTGATAAATTGTATGAGGCTATGAAGGAAGGAAAGAAGCCAGCCCCATTCTCTATGATCCCATTTTATTTACTCTTATGGTGTTTGTGTTTTCACTGATGATTATATTATGTATTTTTTTGATTACTTGTTGATTGTTTTCTTTAACCACTAGAATAGGTACTCCATGAGATCAGAAACTGTGTCTATCTTGTTCACAGCCAAATTTTAACACCTAGAAAAGTGCCTAGTACATTGCAGGGGCTCAATAAATATTTGTTTATATGAATGAGAGAAAGGAAAGAGATTTGGCATCTATAATGGTCCTTAATATATTTCTACCCTTTCGCTTTCTAATTCCACTTCCAGGAATCTATTTTGAGAAAAATTTCACAAATGCAAAGACTTATTCCTATTGATATTCTAATAGTGGATAATTAAATGCACCCTGACTATTCAATAAGAGAATTTGGGTCACTTCTCAAGAGGTTCAAGGAAGACATTGCCCACTTTAGGGGCAGGTTGATCAATGGTTGCAAATAGCCCTCTCTGCCAGGCCTTTAGCACCCAGAGCCTGCATTAGTCTGTTTTTGTTGCTTTAACACAATACCTGGAACTGGGTGATTTATAAAGAAAAACGACATGTATTGCTTATGGTTTCTGAGGCTGGGAAGTCCAAAGGCCATCTGGTGGTGGTGACAGTGACCCAGGGGTCTCACATTGCAAGATGGTGGAAGCAGAGAGAGCAGAGAGAGTGAGAAAGACGAAATCTCCTCTTTCTTCTTTTAAAGCCCTCAGAGCTGCTCCCTTATCCACCATTTTTAATCCATTCACTATTGCTCGGCCCTACAATCCAATCACCTCTTCAAGGCTCCACCTTTCAATTACCATAATAGGATTTCCCACCCTCTTAACAGTCACAGTGGGGGCTAAGTTTCTAATACGTAACACTTGGGGGACACAATTCAAGCCTCAGGCAGCTTTGGGGAAATATAATTCAATCCACTACAGAGCCCAGCAGACTCATGGGCACAGGGTGACTCCAGTTACTTGGCAGGGTTATGTTAGTTCACTTCAAACCATGCTTCTTAATGACAATTCCTAAAATCTCAAGGGTTTAATTTAAAAAGTTTTGCAGCAGGCTTTGAACCAGTTCCTGGAGCCTCATTATTGTCAGTTCTCATCATGGGCCTATGTGAAAAGAGTTAAAGGAAAAGAGAGAAGTGGCTAAGGGAGAAAGAAGGGGAAGAGAAGTGTATATGATAAAAAACAAAACAAAATAAAAAAAACCCAGGGGAAAGTGGGGGCAGAGCTTTAATTAAAACCCAGTTGGGCAATTTGCAGTAGTGAGTTTAACTTCCAGAAAGAAAAGTAGTCCTAGGAAATGCTGTGGGAACATGGCTTGGCTTAGCCCCTCAGAGGTAATATTTACAACAAACCTCACAGTACAGCCCATACAGGCACTCAGAGCTTTCCTTTGGGAACTCCTGCCTGGCTGCACAAATGTGAACACACTGGAATTTACAGCTTTACTAATTAATGAAACCTACATTTATTCTGCTGAATGCTGGAAAAAATGCTTGAGACATAACCCCATATATTCCTCCAGAAAGAAAGAATTATTATTTTTTAACTTGTACAGTAGAGTTCTGAATCCTAGTACTCAATCTCAAGTATATTTATTCCAAGATCAAAGCATTTCTGAGCTGAACGTTACTTAGAGCTATTTTGCCTCTTCATTTTACAAATAAGGAAAATGCTGCTCAGAGCGTACCTCAAGATAGTAGAGAAAGAGGATGTTTTATTTCCTCACCCGTATTTCAGCTCTCGCTCTACTATTCTGTACTGTTTTCCAGTTTTTATTTTTTTCTGGGTTTATCTACTCAACAAATACCTGCTGAGAACCTTCTACGTGCAATGTACTGCTTAGCATTGGAGAAGGTGGCACACAAAGATGAAACAAAAAAATTCAATTTTCTACAGATGTATAGTCTGGTTATAAGTATTTTATACTCATTCTTTCTCTCCTTTCCTCTGCCTGATTCTAAAAACAGCTGGAGGTGGCTAAGATTTAGATCACACTGAGCCAAATAGGACCTAATACAAGGAGAAAAAGTACTGTTTGGGCTTCCAGAGATTCCAAGGGTTGGGCGGAATTCTTGGAGGAAGAGGCTGGCAGGTCGTCTTGAGGATGCTACAATTGCGAGTGTACCTAGAGTATCACTCAGGGATCCTGGCCGGCAAGCAGCAAAAAAGAAAGCTCAGCTAACTTTTCAGGGAAGGAATTCACTAGAAGTAATTTGGATGGTTTTCATCATTCATGGAGTGTGCGGAAAACCAAGCGTGAATACTAGGAACCAGGATCTAGATGTTCAGAAATATAGCTAAAATTATGCCACAGGAAGAGTTTGGTTACTATGCTGCTGCTGTGGCCACTGGCCACTGGATGCTACCAATAAAACTAGTTCCATACTCCTACAGTCCCCTGTGTCGCCAGCTTAAGATTCAACTTCCCAGTGGACTTGGACTGACCTGACTCCAGCTACAAGAGTGGAGGGGAAGGAATATGTTATTTGATATTTTTAGCTAGTCCACTATGAAGAAGGGCCTTGTGTTCCCTGCCAAATCAGACATTTGAGGAGTTTCACAAAGAGAACCAGGATCCAAAAGCTGAGCAGCTAGAGAGAGAGAGAGAGAGAACCCTAAAAATGCCACTGTGTCAGGTTAAAGTTAAGCAGAATTGAGCTGAGAGCAGATAGGCAGTCTATTATTCCAGTCAAATTGGCACATTTTCATCCATAGAAAATTTTTAGCTATAAATTAATAAGCCTTTATGCCAATATAGGTTCATCCCAGATACCTACAGATATATTCAGACATAAGGTGCTACTGTTAGGGGAAAATCTAGATACTTTACTATTATGAAAAATAATCTCTGAGCTAGTCATATTTCTTTAAAAGAAAAATATGCATCTTTTACACATTAGTCTCTTAAAATTCAAGCATATAACAAATCTCGAATCCAATTGAGCCGATAGAAAATCAGTTTGTCTGACTGACCTATGGATTTGTTCTATCTCATCTTCTTCTCTTGTAAGCTACTTTACAATTTCATATAAAACTAAATTTAGTTTATGTTTTCCCCCTTTCCAACCCATCAGTCATAATTTCTCTCTCCATACTGAATTATTTGCAACTACATGTAAGTATTCTCTAGTATCTCATCAACTTAAAAAACAAACTCTTCCCTTGGTCTTTTATCTCGCCAGGGATCCCTATTTTTCTCTGCTTCTTACCAAGAACAGTGTATCAAAAGCATTTTGAGTATGGATTGTCTCAGATTCCTCGACCCCCACCCCCCACCCCAGTTGGTTTTCTAACTCACCCACCACCTACCTCGTCAAGGTCACCGATGGGCTCCATAGGGATAAATCCCAAGGTTACTTCTCTACCTTCATTTTACATGACTTCTCATCAACATTCAACAATATATGACTGTTGACATCTTCTCCTTTCTCCCCCTTTTACAAAAATGTTTCTTTCCCATGGTTCTGTGATACTATAAGTTTGTACTTTCCTCTTATCTCGAGGAGCTAGTCCTTCCCAATTTCAGTTGCTTGCCTCAAAATGTTGCCCTGCAGCATTCTCAATGTTCTTAAGTGATTCAATTTGGCCTGAAGCTTTGAATACCATCTATATTCTGATGACTTCTAAATTTATATTTTCAGACCTAACCTCTGCTCTGAAGTCTAGACTCATCTGTTAAACTGCCTCTCTAATATCTGCTCTTAATTCTGTACTCCAAACCTCTAAAGTCTAGACTCATATATCAAACTGTCTATTTGATATTTTCTCTTAATCCCATACTTTCATTTCGTATCATATAAGTTAAATGTCTGAAAAACACTGATAGCTTAAGCCAAAAGCCTAGGTATCATTTTGATCTCTCTTTATCTGTCCCCATCACATCCAATTCATTAGGATCACATTTTCTAAAAATAATGACTCTTTTGCCTCTTCCTTTCCACTTTATTTTTCTTGTCTTAATATGTTAATAAGAACCTCTAGGGATGTGCTGAAGGGAGCACTGACAGTGAACATTTTCCCCGTGTTCTTGAATTTAATGTGAATGCTTCTGACTTTTTGCTACTGAGTGTGCTTGCTGAAGGTTTCTTGTAGACATGCTAGGGAGTTTCTTCCTACTTTACTGTGCTGCAGATGTTTAATCGTGAATGGCAGTTGGATATTTTTCAACTTATTTTTTTTTCATGATCATAAAGTGTTTTTTCTCGCCTTCTATGAATTTGGAGAATGTATAGATGTACTAGAACCGTGTCATCCAGTCCCCTTCCTCTGGACTTGGAAGACCTCTTGTGGCCACTCCTGTTCTTTGCAACACTTTGTCCTGGAGCCCGCCCTCTGCTTTTCCAACGCTGGGTTAGAGTTTTAGGAATAAAGCTGTCTTTCTAGTCATTTAGGGCCGGGAGTTGAAGAGGCTGAGCCCATGCTTAGTGTGACAGGAAAGGACTCGAGTTATTTTGTTTGATGAGATTTGGGGATCATCCCGACTTAGAGAAATGCCCCTGATCCAGCATTTAGTGATACATAGAAGAATAGAGGGAGATGATAATTCAGAGAACAGCATCTCCAAAATTAATATTGCCTGAAGTTCAAGTGAGGAGAGAAAAGAAACAGGCATGAGAAGAAGTGAAGACAGAGACCATAAAATGTCAAGGCCTAAGGCATTTAATTAAAAGCTGGTTATTTCCCTCAAAAGTTTCTATCACCATCACCCGTAAAAATACCGCTGAAAGCACCGCCCTCTGGATTTGATTTTTTAACATTCTGTTGAGGATATCCATATATA
>NW_007730872.1:14249-15888 GCF_000696425.1 Galeopterus variegatus | reverse complement strand
TGACAATATTTATAAGAATATTTCTATTTAATAAAAGTTAAAATTTATTGGCATAAAATTTAAAAAAATACTGCTGAAAACTTGCCTCTTGTGTGTATAAACTGGGTAGAGACGAATAAAAAGTTTCCTCTCATCTGACCACCAATATGACCAAAAGTTATGAGATAGCAAGAAAATGAGGGAAAGATTAAAGTTATACATGCAAATTTCTTCTAGTGTAATGTTACCCAATAAAGCAAATGAAAATACTAAGCAAACAAATTGAGAAACAAATCACTCAGGTTTAAAAAGTTAAACCACAAGAAAGCTGATTGAATTATATACATATTACTAATTTTGAAAATCACTACTAATTTAATCTCTACCTTGCAAAATAATTGGGATAATTCTGAATAAGATTTTTTGGCAGGGAGGAGGAGAGCGAAAACTAAAGTTGAAATTTGAGTTGATTGGGGCCGGCCCGGTGGCGCACTGCTGCAGTGCGCCGCTTGGGAGCGCGGCGGCTCTCCCGCTGAGGGTTCGGATCCCACATACAGACCGGTTCCCGCTCACTGGCTGAGCGAGGTACGGGCGCAACACCAAGGGTTGCGATCTCGTTGCCGGACATGAAAAAAGACAAAAAAGGAAAAAAATAAAAAAAGAAATTTGAGTTGATTAAGTGGGGGTTAGATTTGATGCATCCAATGAATGATCTTGCTCCGGAGAGGACATTTCTACAGTTCTTCATTTTTTTTCTATTAGGTATGGATTTCACGGGGTTTTCCTCCCACTCTGGCAAGGAGGCCAGACTATCAACCACATCCTGCTGGACAGACCAGCCCCGGGCCTGAAAGAAAGGAATCAGATTCTTCTGCACTTTTTTAGCGAACTTCATCATCCAAAGATTCATCTTGCCAGCATTGTCTTTGGGGAAATTGGAGAGGGTCCAGTACTCAGCAAAGAGCTGGGTGAATGGGTCCCACCCAAAGGCCTCTGGAAGGTGGACAGAGAAAGAAGGGGCAGAATGAGGTGTCCAGTCTACAAAAGTCACACTCCCCCAACACACGCATAAAATTACACGGTGATGCTTCGTTATAAGCTGTCTTTTAACATTGATGGAATTCTCATCAGTGGCTTTCTCCTTTTCTGCTCTCTAATATGCCCATTCCAGTGACGGGCGGTGCATCTTATCTGCCTTAATCCAATCTCAAAGACAAAATTTGTGCTTTTACATTACATGCACCATAGTAGTTTCTCAATAAATGGTAGTTACTTTTAATATTATTCTTTCTCTCCCTCCTAAGCATAATGATATGTAAGGGCTTGAATCTGGCTGAGGTGGGCATGCCTCTCGTCTCGTGTTGCTGGAACCCTACCATTTGAAAACCTATGTGAACTTCTTGTAAGTTACACCTCTGCCACCATCCCAGGACACCCACAGAATTTTGAGTAATCCCAGATTAATCAGAAGAGCAACTGACTTTACATTCACTTGCAACCTAATTGGACTCCTTCCCAGTTTCTTAGACAGAGCTTGACATTCATCCCCACCTGACCCTGAAGGGTGTGTGTATGCGACTGTGTGTACATAGCCATACACCTGAAGGGTGTGTGTACCTGGCATATGACTAGGAGTGTCATCGTTCTTTTTCTTTTTTTT
>NW_007730872.1:11505-14172 GCF_000696425.1 Galeopterus variegatus | reverse complement strand
CTTCCCAGTTTCTTAGACAGAGCTTGACATTCATCCCCACCTGACCCTGAAGGGTGTGTGTACGCGACTGTGTGTACATAGCCATACACCTGAAGGGTGTGTGTACCTGGCATATGACTAGGAGTGTCATCGTTCTTTTTCTTTTTTTCCCCCATTTTTAGGTGGGTGGTGTGTGGGTGCCAGGGTGTCCTATGTCTGGATTTGGGTCTCTGAGGGAAACAGGATGATTCTTTCTCCTCCAGTTTAGTCTTCATCCACTTTATGGAATCATTTTGAAAGCCTAAGGATGGATATCAGGCTTCCACATTTTTTTTTTCTAAATACCTACATTTGCTCCAGTTTTCTCAAGGCTCAGCAAGACCTCTTTACTCTGCTCAAAGCTACTGAGTGTCCCTCCTTGCCACTTTCCATCACCAGCTCTGACCCCACTCAATCCTTATATCTTCCATGAAGTGACATGTGAAGATTCCACTTATTTTTTTCCCCATCTTTACTATCCTGTGACTCCTCTTTTCCTGAGGATTTAAGTGATAATTTACCTACTTACAGGTGAACATGGATTACAGGATCCTAAGTGTTATCATGCACTGTTTCTCCCACTGATCCCAGCAAAATTGTGTTTTGTAATTCAATTACGCTTGTTCAATTGGAAAGTAAATTTTTCAGAGCATTCCCCTGGAGCACCCACCATCTGAAATCCTTACATCAGCAACAATCCTCTCAGGACAGTGGAGAGGGAAAGGCTGGGCCACCAGCCCGGCTACAGCCTGCAGCATCTCATCCCAGAGGCGGAGCAAAGGCCCAGGGTCCTCTAGAGCCTGGAGGTTTGCGGTTGGCACTGTCAGGATGATGTTGTCTGAGGCCAGCTCTCCCCAGGGGGCCAGGTTCTCCTGGATATGCCTCTTCCACTCCTCCAGAGATGTCTTACCTGGGAATATAGGTTATGCAGCCTGCCCCACACCACTTTTCCTGGATTTAAATGGTAGCACTTTGACCGCATTGCGAGATAACCTGATAACTAATAAAGACTTTCCTTGCGGTAAAGTGAAACGTGAACCCCTGTCCCTGTCCCAGCCTTCTCTTAGGGCTTCAAGGACAGTGTGTACATATTTCCCAGCCCACCTTCAGTCCTCAAGTCTCACTCCCCTTCTCTCCATCACTTAGGCCCCCACCCCCCTGATGATCAGCCCACTTCCCACCTCCAGACTTGCCTCTGCTCTCAGTGCCAACCTGAGTCTGAATCCCCTACTTACCCAGCTTGAAGTAAGGGGCTGACACAGCCCCACTGATGGTGACAGACGTGGGGCCCAGTCTACAGCCAGAGGGCATGATGATGTAGAAATGGACTTCCTTGCTCTGTCCAAGCTGTACTGGTATGTCATCACAGGGGGTCGGAAGTAGGTTTTTGCTGGACTTATGTTGTCTGTGTGGCAGCCTATCTGTACCTGTGACAGTGAGTGCCCCCACAGGGTGGACAAGAGGAGTCATCAAGGGAATGATTGAATATCTGTGTGTATGCGTGTGTGTGCACGCATGTGCACATGTGTTTCGGGCCACCTGGATTCTGGCCTGCCTTGTTCCCAGCAGGGGTAGGAAGAGGAGCATTCCAGAGTGATGGTTTTCACTGGAATCAGTGGAGGATTGTTTTTCTTTACCTAATTTCTCCAAGTCATTCCTTTCTGGTCATAATTATTTCTTACTCTCTACAGAGTTTTGAAATTTTTTTCTTTGATTTAAGCAAAACCAGTCCCATGGGAAGTAATGAATCAGTGAAGACACTGGCTGTGCCCCTGGTATTTCACATGGGCCTCAGATAGAACAAGGTCAGCATCTTGAATTCATGACTGTGGAAGTGATCCCTACATCTAGGGTGGGGCTGGGGTTTGGATAACGTTTTCATAATGTGTCAGATGCTACTGGAAAGAGTAATCGGCAGAAAAGCTTTGGTACTGGGCAAAAAAGGAGGAAATATAGGAAACTAGCATTTTTTTGAGCATCTATTATGTGCCAAACTCTGTTAGTTGCTTCACATCCTGTATCCCACTTACTGGTCACAACGAGCTTAGGCTTTTCTGTGGGTACTGGGCAAAAAAGGAGGAAATATAGGAAACTAGCATTTTTTTGAGCATCTATTATGTGTCAAACTCTGTTAGTTGCTTCACATCCTGTATCCCACTTACTGGTCACAACGAGCTTAGGCTTTTCTGTAACTACTTTTCTCATCTGTAAAGTGAGGGTGTGGACCTGCCCTGTATACGTGGTGGGGCTATTGAGTGACTCCAAAAAATTATTTAAAACAGAAGTAAAAATACTAAGAAAATGTCAAAAGTTAACAATGGGGATCAGAACGCTTTACCTTCAGTTTAGCAGTGACCGTGTCATTAGGCAGTGTAACTTCTGCAATATGTCCTTCAGGTAAGTAGAGTCCAGTACTCACCCAGGAATCACTGTTGTCTGATAAGAACCAAAGGAAAGGCTGAGATCTTCCCATCCGCATGGCTTCACCTTCATGTAGAATTCCCACAATCCTTCGCAGAGCTGCTGGATCTCCTGGTCACTCCTTAAGTTACCCAGACTGCCCTGACTCAGGTCTCCCATATTTCACTTAGAATTCATCTTAAAAGTTAATGGGAAAGAATGGAGATGGCCTTTCAAGGGGGAACGTCC